>NW_027175487.1:0-181103 GCF_028021215.1 Eschrichtius robustus | reverse complement strand
TGACCATGAGCACAGGCTTTAATGCTGCTTTTGCAGGTAACTGCCAGAGGGTGGCAGCCTTTCTATGTTCCCCACCCTGGTAACTAGGGAGAAGCCCTTGCGGCCTGTGGTGTTTCTCGGTTATAAATTAGAGTGGAGTGTGCCCGGACAAACCCACACAAGCTGATGTCTCCTGACTTTTGTTGGATTTTTAAATTTAATTTTTATTTTTTATTGGAGTAATTTTCCACCGTGTACGTGGACCACTTCTACTTTGTGCATTCCTCGGTTGATGGACATTTTCATTGCTTCCAAGCGTTGGCTATGGTAAATATTGTTGGAGTGCAGGATTGCCAGCCTGTGACTTTTTGATTCTCATTTTCACAGGTGATAGGCCCAGCAGTGGGTGTGATTGACTGACTGGTAGCACCGTGTTTTCCTTTTCAAAGCACCTTCTTTGTGTTTTCATTACTGGCACTTACCACGTCCCCGTTAGAATCGAGGGTACGCATTTCTCCACAATCGCTTCAGCATTTATTGTTTGCCGCATTTATGCTAATGGCCATACTGGCTGCTGTGAGCTGATAGGTTTTTGTAATGTGGGTTTGCATGTCTTTGAAAATTCGTAAAACTCATCATTTTTCTCCACCGTTTTCTTTTCTGTTAAAAAAAAGGAAACAGTTGGGAGTACAATATATCTCTTGAAATTGTCTTCTTGGAAGGTTGCCCTATTTTGAAATTTTTGGTCGATTTTCCACCCCAGAATTTTTTTAGAGAGCAGGTGTCATTTCCCGAACTGCAAGTTTGGTGAATATTTAGTGACCTTTAGCAATGGGTTTAAAGCTGCTGTTGTGGGAAGTGGCCTCAAGCAGGCAGCATTTCTCCATTCCCAAATCTGGGTACTAGGGCAGCAGAGCCTTTCTGGCAGTCGTGTTCCTAGGTTGTAAATTAAATTGGAATGTGCATGGAGAAACCCCCATACGTTTATGTCTCATTATTTCTTCTTGGATTTAAAAAATTTTTTTAATTGGGGTAAAGCTTAGAATATTGTTTGTCCTAGGTGTACACAATCTGGTTCATTTGTACATTATATATGTCTATTCAAGTACAGATCCTCTTCCCATGTAAAATGTTACAGAGGTTTCCGCAGACCTCCCTTGCTACATGGTCGGTCTTTTTGAGAAATGTATGTAATATGTGTTTGTATAGATATAGCAACACTAATCTTAATTTATCCTTTCTCCCCACCTTTCCTTTTAGATGAGCATAGTTTGTTTTCTAAGTCTGTGAGTGTCTTTCTCTGTGGAAATATATTCATTTGTGTCAGTTATTAGATAACGCCTATAAGTGATATCATAGAATACAGGTCTTTGGTTTCCGAGTTACCTCATGTTTCGTGATTATCTCCAGACTCATTTGTGGTGCCTCAGAGAGCAATGGTTCATTGTTTTCCATGGCTAATATTCCATTGTGTACATGGACCACTTCTTCTTTATCCATTCACCTGTTGTTGGATATTTTGATTGCTTCACTGTCTTGGCTATTGTGAATAAGGCTGCACTGCAGCTTTTGCGGCCTGAGTCTTCTCGATTCTTGTCTTCTCAGGTGAGAGGTCCAATGGTGCGCCTGCTGGATTGAATGGTACCTCCATTTTTACTTTTAAACACAGCTCCTTTCTGTTCTCATTATTGGCTGTTACCCCTTTACGTCTCACCAGCAGGTAGAGGGGACACAGTTCTCTAAAACCCCTTCAGCATTTATTGTTTGTAGACTTTTTGCTGATGGTCAGTCGACTGGTGTAAGTTGAAACTTTTTATAGAATAGATTGCATGGGTCTAACACTCCCTGAGGTTGAGCTTTTATCCATTTTCCTTTTTTTTAAAACACCGTGAGTAAAACTTAACTCTTCATACTCTCTTCTTGAAACATTTGCCTGTTTTGAATTTTTTTGTCCATTCCCTCCTTCAGCACATTTTTTTAGGACAGGTGTCCTTTACAGCCCTGAGTCCTTGTGTATGTTAAGTGAGCATTAGCTCTGAGTTTAAGGCTGCTCTTGCAGGAAACGGCCACAAGGTGGCAGCATTTCTCCTTTTCCAAATTTCGTAACTAGGGAAACAGAGGCTTAATGGAAGTGGTGTTCTAGGTTGTAAATTAGAATGGAATGTGCCAGGAAAAAGCCCTTTAAGTTTATGTCTCATAACTTCTTGTTCATATTTGTAATTTACTTTTTATTCTTTATCCCAGCACATTTGATTACAATGGTTTGTTTGTTCTAGGTGTGCAAGATGTGCTTCTTTCACACACATACATGTTTCTATTCTTCCACGCATCCTTTTCCCATGTAGGTTATGCCACAATGTTGAGTAGTCTTCTCCTGGTCTTCCGTACGTCTTTGGTGATTATATATTTCACATGGTTTGTATATCTCTGTTAACCCCAATATGGTAATGTATCCAATCCTCATCCCTTTCTATTTGGTGAACCATAAGATTTTTTTAATGAATCTGTGATTGCCTTTCTCTGTGGAAATATCTTCATTGGTATCAATTTTTAAGTAACTCCTAAAAGTGATATGATAGGATATGTGTCTTTTGCTTTCTCACTTACTACAGGTGGCGTGATTACGTCTAGACTCATGTATGGTGCTGCAAATGGCATTGTTTCATTTTTTTCACTAGCGAATATTCCATCTATACATGGAGGAGTTCTTCTTTGTCCACCCATCTGTTGGTGGACTTTTTGGTTACTTCCATATCTTGGCTATTGTAATACTGTGCCATGCAGATTTGCCTGCCTGTGTCTTTCCAATTCTCTCTTCTTAGATTATATGTCGAGGAGTGGTTCCGCTGGATCATATGGTAGCTCAATGTTTACCTTTTTAAGGCACCTCCATTCTGCTCTCATTTGTGGCCCTTTCCAACTTCCGTCCCCCTTGAAGTTGAGGGTACGCATTTCTCCACAACACCTTCAGCATTTTTGTTTGTAGATTTCTTGTTGATGGTTATTCTGACAATTGTGAGCTGATACCTTTTTGTGGTTGAATTCGCACGTGCCTCATAATCCGTTGAAATTGAGCTTTAAGGCATGTCCTTTTTATTTTTCAAGCTGTGATTACCCCTTAGTTCTTCAAATTGTTTTCTTAAAGTATGTGTCACATTTTGAAATGTTTTGGCCATTACCTCCCTCAAGACATTTTGAGGGCAGGTTTCATTTACAGTTCTGCAGTACTTGTTCCTATGAAATGACCATGAGCACAGGCTTTAATGCTGCTTTTGCAGGTAACTGCCAGAGGGTGGCAGCCTTTCTATGTTCCCCACCCTGGTAACTAGGGAGAAGCCCTTGCGGCCTGTGGTGTTTCTCGGTTATAAATTAGAGTGGAGTGTGCCCGGACAAACCCACACAAGCTGATGTCTCCTGACTTTTGTTGGATTTTTAAATTTAATTTTTATTTTTTATTGGAGTAATTTTCCACCGTGTACGTGGACCACTTCTACTTTGTGCATTCCTCGGTTGATGGACATTTTCATTGCTTCCAAGCGTTGGCTATGGTAAATATTGTTGGAGTGCAGGATTGCCAGCCTGTGACTTTTTGATTCTCATTTTCACAGGTGATAGGCCCAGCAGTGGGTGTGATTGACTGACTGGTAGCACCGTGTTTTCCTTTTCAAAGCACCTTCTTTGTGTTTTCATTACTGGCACTTACCACCTCCCCGTTAGAATCGAGGGTACGCATTTCTCCACAATCGCTTCAGCATTTATTGTTTGCCGCATTTATGCTAATGGCCATACTGGCTGCTGTGAGCTGATAGGTTTTTGTAATGTGGGTTTGCATGTCTTTGAAAATTCGTAAAACTCATCATTTTTCTCCACCGTTTTCTTTTCTGTTAAAAAAAAGGAAACAGTTGGGAGTACAATATATCTCTTGAAATTGTCTTCTTGGAAGGTTGCCCTATTTTGAAATTTTTGGTCGATTTTCCACCCCAGAATTTTTTTAGAGAGCAGGTGTCATTTCCCGAACTGCAAGTTTGGTGAATATTTAGTGACCTTTAGCAATGGGTTTAAAGCTGCTGTTGTGGGAAGTGGCCTCAAGCAGGCAGCATTTCTCCATTCCCAAATCTGGGTACTAGGGCAGCAGAGCCTTTCTGGCAGTCGTGTTCCTAGGTTGTAAATTAAATTGGAATGTGCATGGAGAAACCCCCATACGTTTATGTCTCATTATTTCTTCTTGGATTTAAAAAATTTTTTTAATTGGGGTAAAGCTTAGAATATTGTTTGTCCTAGGTGTACACAATCTGGTTCATTTGTACATTATATATGTCTATTCAAGTACAGATCCTCTTCCCATGTAAAATGTTACAGAGGTTTCCGCAGACCTCCCTTGCTACATGGTCGGTCTTTTTGAGAAATGTATATAATATGTGTTTGTATAGATATAGCAACACTAATCTTAATTTATCCTTTCTCCCCACCTTTCCTTTTAGATGAGCATAGTTTGTTTTCTAAGTCTGTGAGTGTCTTTCTCTGTGGAAATATATTCATTTGTGTCAGTTATTAGATAACGCCTATAAGTGATATCATAGAATACAGGTCTTTGGTTTCCGAGTTACCTCATGTTTCGTGATTATCTCCAGACTCATTTGTGGTGCCTCAGAGAGCAATGGTTCATTGTTTTCCATGGCTAATATTCCATTGTGTACATGGACCACTTCTTCTTTATCCATTCACCTGTTGTTGGACATTTTCATTGCTTCACTGTCTTGGCTATTGTGAATAAGGCTGCACTGCAGCTTTTGCGGCCTGAGTCTTCTCGATTCTTGTCTTCTCAGGTGAGAGGTCCAATGGTGCGCCTGCTGGATTGAATGGTACCTCCATTTTTACTTTTAAACACAGCTCCTTTCTGTTCTCATTATTGGCTGTTACCCCTTTACGTCTCACCAGCAGGTAGAGGGGACACAGTTCTCTAAAACCCCTTCAGCATTTATTGTTTGTAGACTTTTTGCTGATGGTCAGTCGACTGGTGTAAGTTGAAACTTTTTATAGAATAGATTGCATGGGTCTAACACTCCCTGAGGTTGAGCTTTTATCCATTTTCCTTGTTTTTAAAACACCGTGAGTAAAACTTAACTCTTCATACTCTCTTCTTGAAACATTTGCCTGTTTTGAATTTTTTTGTCCATTCCCTCCTTCAGCACATTTTTTTAGGACAGGTGTCCTTTACAGCCCTGAGTCCTTGTGTATGTTAAGTGAGCATTAGCTCTGAGTTTAAGGCTGCTCTTGCAGGAAACGGCCACAAGGTGGCAGCATTTCTCCTTTTCCAAATTTCGTAACTAGGGAAACAGAGGCTTAATGGAAGTGGTGTTCTAGGTTGTAAATTAGAATGGAATGTGCCAGGAAAAAGCCCTTTAAGTTTATGTCTCATAACTTCTTGTTCATATTTGTAATTTACTTTTTATTCTTTATCCCAGCACATTTGATTACAATGGTTTGTTTGTTCTAGGTGTGCAAGATGTGCTTCTTTCACACACATACATGTTTCTATTCTTCCACGCATCCTTTTCCCATGTAGGTTATGCCACAATGTTGAGTAGTCTTCTCCTGGTCTTCCGTACGTCTTTGGTGATTATATATTTCACATGGTTTGTATATCTCTGTTAACCCCAATATGGTAATGTATCCAATCCTCATCCCTTTCTATTTGGTGAACCATAAGATTTTTTTAATGAATCTGTGATTGCCTTTCTCTGTGGAAATATCTTCATTGGTATCAATTTTTAAGTAACTCCTAAAAGTGATATGATAGGATATGTGTCTTTTGCTTTCTCACTTACTACAGGTGGCGTGATTACGTCTAGACTCATGTATGGTGCTGCAAATGGCATTGTTTCATTTTTTTCACTAGCGAATATTCCATCTGTACATGGAGGAGTTCTTCTTTGTCCACCCATCTGTTGGTGGACTTTTTGGTTACTTCCATATCTTGGCTATTGTAATACTGTGCCATGCAGATTTGCCTGCCTGTGTCTTTCCAATTCTCTCTTCTTAGATTATATGTCGAGGAGTGGTTCCGCTGGATCATATGGTAGCTCAATGTTTACCTTTTTAAGGCACCTCCATTCTGCTCTCATTTGTGGCCCTTTCCAACTTCCGTCCCCCTTGAAGTTGAGGGTACGCATTTCTCCACAACACCTTCAGCATTTTTGTTTGTAGATTTCTTGTTGATGGTTATTCTGACAATTGTGAGCTGATACCTTTTTGTGGTTGAATTCGCACGTGCCTCATAATCCGTTGAAATTGAGCTTTAAGGCATGTCCTTTTTATTTTTCAAGCTGTGATTACCCCTTAGTTCTTCAAATTGTTTTCTTAAAGTATGTGTCACATTTTGAAATGTTTTGGCCATTACCTCCCTCAAGACATTTTGAGGGCAGGTTTCATTTACAGTTCTGCAGTACTTGTTCCTATGAAATGACCATGAGCACAGGCTTTAATGCTGCTTTTGCAGGTAACTGCCAGAGGGTGGCAGCCTTTCTATGTTCCCCACCCTGGTAACTAGGGAGAAGCCCTTGCGGCCTGTGGTGTTTCTCGGTTATAAATTAGAGTGGAGTGTGCCCGGACAAACCCACACAAGCTGATGTCTCCTGACTTTTGTTGGATTTTTAAATTTAATTTTTATTTTTTATTGGAGTAATTTTCCACCGTGTACGTGGACCACTTCTACTTTGTGCATTCCTCGGTTGATGGACATTTTCATTGCTTCCAAGCGTTGGCTATGGTAAATATTGTTGGAGTGCAGGATTGCCAGCCTGTGACTTTTTGATTCTCATTTTCACAGGTGATAGGCCCAGCAGTGGGTGTGATTGACTGACTGGTAGCACCGTGTTTTCCTTTTCAAAGCACCTTCTTTGTGTTTTCATTACTGGCACTTACCACGTCCCCGTTAGAATCGAGGGTACGCATTTCTCCACAATCGCTTCAGCATTTATTGTTTGCCGCATTTATGCTAATGGCCATACTGGCTGCTGTGAGCTGATAGGTTTTTGTAATGTGGGTTTGCATGTCTTTGAAAATTCGTAAAACTCATCATTTTTCTCCACCGTTTTCTTTTCTGTTAAAAAAAAGGAAACAGTTGGGAGTACAATATATCTCTTGAAATTGTCTTCTTGGAAGGTTGCCCTATTTTGAAATTTTTGGTCGATTTTCCACCCCAGAATTTTTTTAGAGAGCAGGTGTCATTTCCCGAACTGCAAGTTTGGTGAATATTTAGTGACCTTTAGCAATGGGTTTAAAGCTGCTGTTGTGGGAAGTGGCCTCAAGCAGGCAGCATTTCTCCATTCCCAAATCTGGGTACTAGGGCAGCAGAGCCTTTCTGGCAGTCGTGTTCCTAGGTTGTAAATTAAATTGGAATGTGCATGGAGAAACCCCCATACGTTTATGTCTCATTATTTCTTCTTGGATTTAAAAAATTTTTTTAATTGGGGTAAAGCTTAGAATATTGTTTGTCCTAGGTGTACACAATCTGGTTCATTTGTACATTATATATGTCTATTCAAGTACAGATCCTCTTCCCATGTAAAATGTTACAGAGGTTTCCGCAGACCTCCCTTGCTACATGGTCGGTCTTTTTGAGAAATGTATGTAATATGTGTTTGTATAGATATAGCAACACTAATCTTAATTTATCCTTTCTCCCCACCTTTCCTTTTAGATGAGCATAGTTTGTTTTCTAAGTCTGTGAGTGTCTTTCTCTGTGGAAATATATTCATTTGTGTCAGTTATTAGATAACGCCTATAAGTGATATCATAGAATACAGGTCTTTGGTTTCCGAGTTACCTCATGTTTCGTGATTATCTCCAGACTCATTTGTGGTGCCTCAGAGAGCAATGGTTCATTGTTTTCCATGGCTAATATTCCATTGTGTACATGGACCACTTCTTCTTTATCCATTCACCTGTTGTTGGATATTTTGATTGCTTCACTGTCTTGGCTATTGTGAATAAGGCTGCACTGCAGCTTTTGCGGCCTGAGTCTTCTCGATTCTTGTCTTCTCAGGTGAGAGGTCCAATGGTGCGCCTGCTGGATTGAATGGTACCTCCATTTTTACTTTTAAACACAGCTCCTTTCTGTTCTCATTATTGGCTGTTACCCCTTTACGTCTCACCAGCAGGTAGAGGGGACACAGTTCTCTAAAACCCCTTCAGCATTTATTGTTTGTAGACTTTTTGCTGATGGTCAGTCGACTGGTGTAAGTTGAAACTTTTTATAGAATAGATTGCATGGGTCTAACACTCCCTGAGGTTGAGCTTTTATCCATTTTCCTTTTTTTTAAAACACCGTGAGTAAAACTTAACTCTTCATACTCTCTTCTTGAAACATTTGCCTGTTTTGAATTTTTTTGTCCATTCCCTCCTTCAGCACATTTTTTTAGGACAGGTGTCCTTTACAGCCCTGAGTCCTTGTGTATGTTAAGTGAGCATTAGCTCTGAGTTTAAGGCTGCTCTTGCAGGAAACGGCCACAAGGTGGCAGCATTTCTCCTTTTCCAAATTTCGTAACTAGGGAAACAGAGGCTTAATGGAAGTGGTGTTCTAGGTTGTAAATTAGAATGGAATGTGCCAGGAAAAAGCCCTTTAAGTTTATGTCTCATAACTTCTTGTTCATATTTGTAATTTACTTTTTATTCTTTATCCCAGCACATTTGATTACAATGGTTTGTTTGTTCTAGGTGTGCAAGATGTGCTTCTTTCACACACATACATGTTTCTATTCTTCCACGCATCCTTTTCCCATGTAGGTTATGCCACAATGTTGAGTAGTCTTCTCCTGGTCTTCCGTACGTCTTTGGTGATTATATATTTCACATGGTTTGTATATCTCTGTTAACCCCAATATGGTAATGTATCCAATCCTCATCCCTTTCTATTTGGTGAACCATAAGATTTTTTTAATGAATCTGTGATTGCCTTTCTCTGTGGAAATATCTTCATTGGTATCAATTTTTAAGTAACTCCTAAAAGTGATATGATAGGATATGTGTCTTTTGCTTTCTCACTTACTACAGGTGGCGTGATTACGTCTAGACTCATGTATGGTGCTGCAAATGGCATTGTTTCATTTTTTTCACTAGCGAATATTCCATCTATACATGGAGGAGTTCTTCTTTGTCCACCCATCTGTTGGTGGACTTTTTGGTTACTTCCATATCTTGGCTATTGTAATACTGTGCCATGCAGATTTGCCTGCCTGTGTCTTTCCAATTCTCTCTTCTTAGATTATATGTCGAGGAGTGGTTCCGCTGGATCATATGGTAGCTCAATGTTTACCTTTTTAAGGCACCTCCATTCTGCTCTCATTTGTGGCCCTTTCCAACTTCCGTCCCCCTTGAAGTTGAGGGTACGCATTTCTCCACAACACCTTCAGCATTTTTGTTTGTAGATTTCTTGTTGATGGTTATTCTGACAATTGTGAGCTGATACCTTTTTGTGGTTGAATTCGCACGTGCCTCATAATCCGTTGAAATTGAGCTTTAAGGCATGTCCTTTTTATTTTTCAAGCTGTGATTACCCCTTAGTTCTTCAAATTGTTTTCTTAAAGTATGTGTCACATTTTGAAATGTTTTGGCCATTACCTCCCTCAAGACATTTTGAGGGCAGGTTTCATTTACAGTTCTGCAGTACTTGTTCCTATGAAATGACCATGAGCACAGGCTTTAATGCTGCTTTTGCAGGTAACTGCCAGAGGGTGGCAGCCTTTCTATGTTCCCCACCCTGGTAACTAGGGAGAAGCCCTTGCGGCCTGTGGTGTTTCTCGGTTATAAATTAGAGTGGAGTGTGCCCGGACAAACCCACACAAGCTGATGTCTCCTGACTTTTGTTGGATTTTTAAATTTAATTTTTATTTTTTATTGGAGTAATTTTCCACCGTGTACGTGGACCACTTCTACTTTGTGCATTCCTCGGTTGATGGACATTTTCATTGCTTCCAAGCGTTGGCTATGGTAAATATTGTTGGAGTGCAGGATTGCCAGCCTGTGACTTTTTGATTCTCATTTTCACAGGTGATAGGCCCAGCAGTGGGTGTGATTGACTGACTGGTAGCACCGTGTTTTCCTTTTCAAAGCACCTTCTTTGTGTTTTCATTACTGGCACTTACCACCTCCCCGTTAGAATCGAGGGTACGCATTTCTCCACAATCGCTTCAGCATTTATTGTTTGCCGCATTTATGCTAATGGCCATACTGGCTGCTGTGAGCTGATAGGTTTTTGTAATGTGGGTTTGCATGTCTTTGAAAATTCGTAAAACTCATCATTTTTCTCCACCGTTTTCTTTTCTGTTAAAAAAAAGGAAACAGTTGGGAGTACAATATATCTCTTGAAATTGTCTTCTTGGAAGGTTGCCCTATTTTGAAATTTTTGGTCGATTTTCCACCCCAGAATTTTTTTAGAGAGCAGGTGTCATTTCCCGAACTGCAAGTTTGGTGAATATTTAGTGACCTTTAGCAATGGGTTTAAAGCTGCTGTTGTGGGAAGTGGCCTCAAGCAGGCAGCATTTCTCCATTCCCAAATCTGGGTACTAGGGCAGCAGAGCCTTTCTGGCAGTCGTGTTCCTAGGTTGTAAATTAAATTGGAATGTGCATGGAGAAACCCCCATACGTTTATGTCTCATTATTTCTTCTTGGATTTAAAAAATTTTTTTAATTGGGGTAAAGCTTAGAATATTGTCTGTCCTAGGTGTACACAATCTGGTTCATTTGTACATTATATATGTCTATTCAAGTACAGATCCTCTTCCCATGTAAAATGTTACACAGGTTTCCGCAGACCTCCCTTGCTACATGGTCGGTCTTTTTGAGAAATGTATATAATATGTGTTTGTATAGATATAGCAACACTAATCTTAATTTATCCTTTCTCCCCACCTTTCCTTTTAGATGAGCATAGTTTGTTTTCTAAGTCTGTGAGTGTCTTTCTCTGTGGAAATATATTCATTTGTGTCAGTTATTAGATAACGCCTATAAGTGATATCATAGAATACAGGTCTTTGGTTTCCGAGTTACCTCATGTTTCGTGATTATCTCCAGACTCATTTGTGGTGCCTCAGAGAGCAATGGTTCATTGTTTTCCATGGCTAATATTCCATTGTGTACATGGACCACTTCTTCTTTATCCATTCACCTGTTGTTGGACATTTTCATTGCTTCACTGTCTTGGCTATTGTGAATAAGGCTGCACTGCAGCTTTTGCGGCCTGAGTCTTCTCGATTCTTGTCTTCTCAGGTGAGAGGTCCAATGGTGCGCCTGCTGGATTGAATGGTACCTCCATTTTTACTTTTAAACACAGCTCCTTTCTGTTCTCATTATTGGCTGTTACCCCTTTACGTCTCACCAGCAGGTAGAGGGGACACAGTTCTCTAAAACCCCTTCAGCATTTATTGTTTGTAGACTTTTTGCTGATGGTCAGTCGACTGGTGTAAGTTGAAACTTTTTATAGAATAGATTGCATGGGTCTAACACTCCCTGAGGTTGAGCTTTTATCCATTTTCCTTTTTTTAAAAACACCGTGAGTAAAACTTAACTCTTCATACTCTCTTCTTGAAACATTTGCCTGTTTTGAATTTTTTTGTCCATTCCCTCCTTCAGCACATTTTTTTAGGACAGGTGTCCTTTACAGCCCTGAGTCCTTGTGTATGTTAAGTGAGCATTAGCTCTGAGTTTAAGGCTGCTCTTGCAGGAAACGGCCACAAGGTGGCAGCATTTCTCCTTTTCCAAATTTCGTAACTAGGGAAACAGAGGCTTAATGGAAGTGGTGTTCTAGGTTGTAAATTAGAATGGAATGTGCCAGGAAAAAGCCCTTTAAGTTTATGTCTCATAACTTCTTGTTCATATTTGTAATTTACTTTTTATTCTTTATCCCAGCACATTTGATTACAATGGTTTGTTTGTTCTAGGTGTGCAAGATGTGCTTCTTTCACACACATACATGTTTCTATTCTTCCACGCATCCTTTTCCCATGTAGGTTATGCCACAATGTTGAGTAGTCTTCTCCTGGTCTTCCGTACGTCTTTGGTGATTATATATTTCACATGGTTTGTATATCTCTGTTAACCCCAATATGGTAATGTATCCAATCCTCATCCCTTTCTATTTGGTGAACCATAAGATTTTTTTAATGAATCTGTGATTGCCTTTCTCTGTGGAAATATCTTCATTGGTATCAATTTTTAAGTAACTCCTAAAAGTGATATGATAGGATATGTGTCTTTTGCTTTCTCACTTACTACAGGTGGCGTGATTACGTCTAGACTCATGTATGGTGCTGCAAATGGCATTGTTTCATTTTTTTCACTAGCGAATATTCCATCTATACATGGAGGAGTTCTTCTTTGTCCACCCATCTGTTGGTGGACTTTTTGGTTACTTCCATATCTTGGCTATTGTAATACTGTGCCATGCAGATTTGCCTGCCTGTGTCTTTCCAATTCTCTCTTCTTAGATTATATGTCGAGGAGTGGTTCCGCTGGATCATATGGTAGCTCAATGTTTACCTTTTTAAGGCACCTCCATTCTGCTCTCATTTGTGGCCCTTTCCAACTTCCGTCCCCCTTGAAGTTGAGGGTACGCATTTCTCCACAACACCTTCAGCATTTTTGTTTGTAGATTTCTTGTTGATGGTTATTCTGACAATTGTGAGCTGATACCTTTTTGTGGTTGAATTCGCACGTGCCTCATAATCCGTTGAAATTGAGCTTTAAGGCATGTCCTTTTTATTTTTCAAGCTGTGATTACCCCTTAGTTCTTCAAATTGTTTTCTTAAAGTATGTGTCACATTTTGAAATGTTTTGGCCATTACCTCCCTCAAGACATTTTGAGGGCAGGTTTCATTTACAGTTCTGCAGTACTTGTTCCTATGAAATGACCATGAGCACAGGCTTTAATGCTGCTTTTGCAGGTAACTGCCAGAGGGTGGCAGCCTTTCTATGTTCCCCACCCTGGTAACTAGGGAGAAGCCCTTGCGGCCTGTGGTGTTTCTCGGTTATAAATTAGAGTGGAGTGTGCCCGGACAAACCCACACAAGCTGATGTCTCCTGACTTTTGTTGGATTTTTAAATTTAATTTTTATTTTTTATTGGAGTAATTTTCCACCGTGTACGTGGACCACTTCTACTTTGTGCATTCCTCGGTTGATGGACATTTTCATTGCTTCCAAGCGTTGGCTATGGTAAATATTGTTGGAGTGCAGGATTGCCAGCCTGTGACTTTTTGATTCTCATTTTCACAGGTGATAGGCCCAGCAGTGGGTGTGATTGACTGACTGGTAGCACCGTGTTTTCCTTTTCAAAGCACCTTCTTTGTGTTTTCATTACTGGCACTTACCACCTCCCCGTTAGAATCGAGGGTACGCATTTCTCCACAATCGCTTCAGCATTTATTGTTTGCCGCATTTATGCTAATGGCCATACTGGCTGCTGTGAGCTGATAGGTTTTTGTAATGTGGGTTTGCATGTCTTTGAAAATTCGTAAAACTCATCATTTTTCTCCACCGTTTTCTTTTCTGTTAAAAAAAAGGAAACAGTTGGGAGTACAATATATCTCTTGAAATTGTCTTCTTGGAAGGTTGCCCTATTTTGAAATTTTTGGTCGATTTTCCACCCCAGAATTTTTTTAGAGAGCAGGTGTCATTTCCCGAACTGCAAGTTTGGTGAATATTTAGTGACCTTTAGCAATGGGTTTAAAGCTGCTGTTGTGGGAAGTGGCCTCAAGCAGGCAGCATTTCTCCATTCCCAAATCTGGGTACTAGGGCAGCAGAGCCTTTCTGGCAGTCGTGTTCCTAGGTTGTAAATTAAATTGGAATGTGCATGGAGAAACCCCCATACGTTTATGTCTCATTATTTCTTCTTGGATTTAAAAAATTTTTTTAATTGGGGTAAAGCTTAGAATATTGTTTGTCCTAGGTGTACACAATCTGGTTCATTTGTACATTATATATGTCTATTCAAGTACAGATCCTCTTCCCATGTAAAATGTTACAGAGGTTTCCGCAGACCTCCCTTGCTACATGGTCGGTCTTTTTGAGAAATGTATATAATATGTGTTTGTATAGATATAGCAACACTAATCTTAATTTATCCTTTCTCCCCACCTTTCCTTTTAGATGAGCATAGTTTGTTTTCTAAGTCTGTGAGTGTCTTTCTCTGTGGAAATATATTCATTTGTGTCAGTTATTAGATAACGCCTATAAGTGATATCATAGAATACAGGTCTTTGGTTTCCGAGTTACCTCATGTTTCGTGATTATCTCCAGACTCATTTGTGGTGCCTCAGAGAGCAATGGTTCATTGTTTTCCATGGCTAATATTCCATTGTGTACATGGACCACTTCTTCTTTATCCATTCACCTGTTGTTGGACATTTTCATTGCTTCACTGTCTTGGCTATTGTGAATAAGGCTGCACTGCAGCTTTTGCGGCCTGAGTCTTCTCGATTCTTGTCTTCTCAGGTGAGAGGTCCAATGGTGCGCCTGCTGGATTGAATGGTACCTCCATTTTTACTTTTAAACACAGCTCCTTTCTGTTCTCATTATTGGCTGTTACCCCTTTACGTCTCACCAGCAGGTAGAGGGGACACAGTTCTCTAAAACCCCTTCAGCATTTATTGTTTGTAGACTTTTTGCTGATGGTCAGTCGACTGGTGTAAGTTGAAACTTTTTATAGAATAGATTGCATGGGTCTAACACTCCCTGAGGTTGAGCTTTTATCCATTTTCCTTGTTTTTAAAACACCGTGAGTAAAACTTAACTCTTCATACTCTCTTCTTGAAACATTTGCCTGTTTTGAATTTTTTTGTCCATTCCCTCCTTCAGCACATTTTTTTAGGACAGGTGTCCTTTACAGCCCTGAGTCCTTGTGTATGTTAAGTGAGCATTAGCTCTGAGTTTAAGGCTGCTCTTGCAGGAAACGGCCACAAGGTGGCAGCATTTCTCCTTTTCCAAATTTCGTAACTAGGGAAACAGAGGCTTAATGGAAGTGGTGTTCTAGGTTGTAAATTAGAATGGAATGTGCCAGGAAAAAGCCCTTTAAGTTTATGTCTCATAACTTCTTGTTCATATTTGTAATTTACTTTTTATTCTTTATCCCAGCACATTTGATTACAATGGTTTGTTTGTTCTAGGTGTGCAAGATGTGCTTCTTTCACACACATACATGTTTCTATTCTTCCACGCATCCTTTTCCCATGTAGGTTATGCCACAATGTTGAGTAGTCTTCTCCTGGTCTTCCGTACGTCTTTGGTGATTATATATTTCACATGGTTTGTATATCTCTGTTAACCCCAATATGGTAATGTATCCAATCCTCATCCCTTTCTATTTGGTGAACCATAAGATTTTTTTAATGAATCTGTGATTGCCTTTCTCTGTGGAAATATCTTCATTGGTATCAATTTTTAAGTAACTCCTAAAAGTGATATGATAGGATATGTGTCTTTTGCTTTCTCACTTACTACAGGTGGCGTGATTACGTCTAGACTCATGTATGGTGCTGCAAATGGCATTGTTTCATTTTTTTCACTAGCGAATATTCCATCTGTACATGGAGGAGTTCTTCTTTGTCCACCCATCTGTTGGTGGACTTTTTGGTTACTTCCATATCTTGGCTATTGTAATACTGTGCCATGCAGATTTGCCTGCCTGTGTCTTTCCAATTCTCTCTTCTTAGATTATATGTCGAGGAGTGGTTCCGCTGGATCATATGGTAGCTCAATGTTTACCTTTTTAAGGCACCTCCATTCTGCTCTCATTTGTGGCCCTTTCCAACTTCCGTCCCCCTTGAAGTTGAGGGTACGCATTTCTCCACAACACCTTCAGCATTTTTGTTTGTAGATTTCTTGTTGATGGTTATTCTGACAATTGTGAGCTGATACCTTTTTGTGGTTGAATTCGCACGTGCCTCATAATCCGTTGAAATTGAGCTTTAAGGCATGTCCTTTTTATTTTTCAAGCTGTGATTACCCCTTAGTTCTTCAAATTGTTTTCTTAAAGTATGTGTCACATTTTGAAATGTTTTGGCCATTACCTCCCTCAAGACATTTTGAGGGCAGGTTTCATTTACAGTTCTGCAGTACTTGTTCCTATGAAATGACCATGAGCACAGGCTTTAATGCTGCTTTTGCAGGTAACTGCCAGAGGGTGGCAGCCTTTCTATGTTCCCCACCCTGGTAACTAGGGAGAAGCCCTTGCGGCCTGTGGTGTTTCTCGGTTATAAATTAGAGTGGAGTGTGCCCGGACAAACCCACACAAGCTGATGTCTCCTGACTTTTGTTGGATTTTTAAATTTAATTTTTATTTTTTATTGGAGTAATTTTCCACCGTGTACGTGGACCACTTCTACTTTGTGCATTCCTCGGTTGATGGACATTTTCATTGCTTCCAAGCGTTGGCTATGGTAAATATTGTTGGAGTGCAGGATTGCCAGCCTGTGACTTTTTGATTCTCATTTTCACAGGTGATAGGCCCAGCAGTGGGTGTGATTGACTGACTGGTAGCACCGTGTTTTCCTTTTCAAAGCACCTTCTTTGTGTTTTCATTACTGGCACTTACCACGTCCCCGTTAGAATCGAGGGTACGCATTTCTCCACAATCGCTTCAGCATTTATTGTTTGCCGCATTTATGCTAATGGCCATACTGGCTGCTGTGAGCTGATAGGTTTTTGTAATGTGGGTTTGCATGTCTTTGAAAATTCGTAAAACTCATCATTTTTCTCCACCGTTTTCTTTTCTGTTAAAAAAAAGGAAACAGTTGGGAGTACAATATATCTCTTGAAATTGTCTTCTTGGAAGGTTGCCCTATTTTGAAATTTTTGGTCGATTTTCCACCCCAGAATTTTTTTAGAGAGCAGGTGTCATTTCCCGAACTGCAAGTTTGGTGAATATTTAGTGACCTTTAGCAATGGGTTTAAAGCTGCTGTTGTGGGAAGTGGCCTCAAGCAGGCAGCATTTCTCCATTCCCAAATCTGGGTACTAGGGCAGCAGAGCCTTTCTGGCAGTCGTGTTCCTAGGTTGTAAATTAAATTGGAATGTGCATGGAGAAACCCCCATACGTTTATGTCTCATTATTTCTTCTTGGATTTAAAAAATTTTTTTAATTGGGGTAAAGCTTAGAATATTGTTTGTCCTAGGTGTACACAATCTGGTTCATTTGTACATTATATATGTCTATTCAAGTACAGATCCTCTTCCCATGTAAAATGTTACAGAGGTTTCCGCAGACCTCCCTTGCTACATGGTCGGTCTTTTTGAGAAATGTATGTAATATGTGTTTGTATAGATATAGCAACACTAATCTTAATTTATCCTTTCTCCCCACCTTTCCTTTTAGATGAGCATAGTTTGTTTTCTAAGTCTGTGAGTGTCTTTCTCTGTGGAAATATATTCATTTGTGTCAGTTATTAGATAACGCCTATAAGTGATATCATAGAATACAGGTCTTTGGTTTCCGAGTTACCTCATGTTTCGTGATTATCTCCAGACTCATTTGTGGTGCCTCAGAGAGCAATGGTTCATTGTTTTCCATGGCTAATATTCCATTGTGTACATGGACCACTTCTTCTTTATCCATTCACCTGTTGTTGGATATTTTGATTGCTTCACTGTCTTGGCTATTGTGAATAAGGCTGCACTGCAGCTTTTGCGGCCTGAGTCTTCTCGATTCTTGTCTTCTCAGGTGAGAGGTCCAATGGTGCGCCTGCTGGATTGAATGGTACCTCCATTTTTACTTTTAAACACAGCTCCTTTCTGTTCTCATTATTGGCTGTTACCCCTTTACGTCTCACCAGCAGGTAGAGGGGACACAGTTCTCTAAAACCCCTTCAGCATTTATTGTTTGTAGACTTTTTGCTGATGGTCAGTCGACTGGTGTAAGTTGAAACTTTTTATAGAATAGATTGCATGGGTCTAACACTCCCTGAGGTTGAGCTTTTATCCATTTTCCTTTTTTTTAAAACACCGTGAGTAAAACTTAACTCTTCATACTCTCTTCTTGAAACATTTGCCTGTTTTGAATTTTTTTGTCCATTCCCTCCTTCAGCACATTTTTTTAGGACAGGTGTCCTTTACAGCCCTGAGTCCTTGTGTATGTTAAGTGAGCATTAGCTCTGAGTTTAAGGCTGCTCTTGCAGGAAACGGCCACAAGGTGGCAGCATTTCTCCTTTTCCAAATTTCGTAACTAGGGAAACAGAGGCTTAATGGAAGTGGTGTTCTAGGTTGTAAATTAGAATGGAATGTGCCAGGAAAAAGCCCTTTAAGTTTATGTCTCATAACTTCTTGTTCATATTTGTAATTTACTTTTTATTCTTTATCCCAGCACATTTGATTACAATGGTTTGTTTGTTCTAGGTGTGCAAGATGTGCTTCTTTCACACACATACATGTTTCTATTCTTCCACGCATCCTTTTCCCATGTAGGTTATGCCACAATGTTGAGTAGTCTTCTCCTGGTCTTCCGTACGTCTTTGGTGATTATATATTTCACATGGTTTGTATATCTCTGTTAACCCCAATATGGTAATGTATCCAATCCTCATCCCTTTCTATTTGGTGAACCATAAGATTTTTTTAATGAATCTGTGATTGCCTTTCTCTGTGGAAATATCTTCATTGGTATCAATTTTTAAGTAACTCCTAAAAGTGATATGATAGGATATGTGTCTTTTGCTTTCTCACTTACTACAGGTGGCGTGATTACGTCTAGACTCATGTATGGTGCTGCAAATGGCATTGTTTCATTTTTTTCACTAGCGAATATTCCATCTATACATGGAGGAGTTCTTCTTTGTCCACCCATCTGTTGGTGGACTTTTTGGTTACTTCCATATCTTGGCTATTGTAATACTGTGCCATGCAGATTTGCCTGCCTGTGTCTTTCCAATTCTCTCTTCTTAGATTATATGTCGAGGAGTGGTTCCGCTGGATCATATGGTAGCTCAATGTTTACCTTTTTAAGGCACCTCCATTCTGCTCTCATTTGTGGCCCTTTCCAACTTCCGTCCCCCTTGAAGTTGAGGGTACGCATTTCTCCACAACACCTTCAGCATTTTTGTTTGTAGATTTCTTGTTGATGGTTATTCTGACAATTGTGAGCTGATACCTTTTTGTGGTTGAATTCGCACGTGCCTCATAATCCGTTGAAATTGAGCTTTAAGGCATGTCCTTTTTATTTTTCAAGCTGTGATTACCCCTTAGTTCTTCAAATTGTTTTCTTAAAGTATGTGTCACATTTTGAAATGTTTTGGCCATTACCTCCCTCAAGACATTTTGAGGGCAGGTTTCATTTACAGTTCTGCAGTACTTGTTCCTATGAAATGACCATGAGCACAGGCTTTAATGCTGCTTTTGCAGGTAACTGCCAGAGGGTGGCAGCCTTTCTATGTTCCCCACCCTGGTAACTAGGGAGAAGCCCTTGCGGCCTGTGGTGTTTCTCGGTTATAAATTAGAGTGGAGTGTGCCCGGACAAACCCACACAAGCTGATGTCTCCTGACTTTTGTTGGATTTTTAAATTTAATTTTTATTTTTTATTGGAGTAATTTTCCACCGTGTACGTGGACCACTTCTACTTTGTGCATTCCTCGGTTGATGGACATTTTCATTGCTTCCAAGCGTTGGCTATGGTAAATATTGTTGGAGTGCAGGATTGCCAGCCTGTGACTTTTTGATTCTCATTTTCACAGGTGATAGGCCCAGCAGTGGGTGTGATTGACTGACTGGTAGCACCGTGTTTTCCTTTTCAAAGCACCTTCTTTGTGTTTTCATTACTGGCACTTACCACCTCCCCGTTAGAATCGAGGGTACGCATTTCTCCACAATCGCTTCAGCATTTATTGTTTGCCGCATTTATGCTAATGGCCATACTGGCTGCTGTGAGCTGATAGGTTTTTGTAATGTGGGTTTGCATGTCTTTGAAAATTCGTAAAACTCATCATTTTTCTCCACCGTTTTCTTTTCTGTTAAAAAAAAGGAAACAGTTGGGAGTACAATATATCTCTTGAAATTGTCTTCTTGGAAGGTTGCCCTATTTTGAAATTTTTGGTCGATTTTCCACCCCAGAATTTTTTTAGAGAGCAGGTGTCATTTCCCGAACTGCAAGTTTGGTGAATATTTAGTGACCTTTAGCAATGGGTTTAAAGCTGCTGTTGTGGGAAGTGGCCTCAAGCAGGCAGCATTTCTCCATTCCCAAATCTGGGTACTAGGGCAGCAGAGCCTTTCTGGCAGTCGTGTTCCTAGGTTGTAAATTAAATTGGAATGTGCATGGAGAAACCCCCATACGTTTATGTCTCATTATTTCTTCTTGGATTTAAAAAATTTTTTTAATTGGGGTAAAGCTTAGAATATTGTTTGTCCTAGGTGTACACAATCTGGTTCATTTGTACATTATATATGTCTATTCAAGTACAGATCCTCTTCCCATGTAAAATGTTACAGAGGTTTCCGCAGACCTCCCTTGCTACATGGTCGGTCTTTTTGAGAAATGTATATAATATGTGTTTGTATAGATATAGCAACACTAATCTTAATTTATCCTTTCTCCCCACCTTTCCTTTTAGATGAGCATAGTTTGTTTTCTAAGTCTGTGAGTGTCTTTCTCTGTGGAAATATATTCATTTGTGTCAGTTATTAGATAACGCCTATAAGTGATATCATAGAATACAGGTCTTTGGTTTCCGAGTTACCTCATGTTTCGTGATTATCTCCAGACTCATTTGTGGTGCCTCAGAGAGCAATGGTTCATTGTTTTCCATGGCTAATATTCCATTGTGTACATGGACCACTTCTTCTTTATCCATTCACCTGTTGTTGGACATTTTCATTGCTTCACTGTCTTGGCTATTGTGAATAAGGCTGCACTGCAGCTTTTGCGGCCTGAGTCTTCTCGATTCTTGTCTTCTCAGGTGAGAGGTCCAATGGTGCGCCTGCTGGATTGAATGGTACCTCCATTTTTACTTTTAAACACAGCTCCTTTCTGTTCTCATTATTGGCTGTTACCCCTTTACGTCTCACCAGCAGGTAGAGGGGACACAGTTCTCTAAAACCCCTTCAGCATTTATTGTTTGTAGACTTTTTGCTGATGGTCAGTCGACTGGTGTAAGTTGAAACTTTTTATAGAATAGATTGCATGGGTCTAACACTCCCTGAGGTTGAGCTTTTATCCATTTTCCTTGTTTTTAAAACACCGTGAGTAAAACTTAACTCTTCATACTCTCTTCTTGAAACATTTGCCTGTTTTGAATTTTTTTGTCCATTCCCTCCTTCAGCACATTTTTTTAGGACAGGTGTCCTTTACAGCCCTGAGTCCTTGTGTATGTTAAGTGAGCATTAGCTCTGAGTTTAAGGCTGCTCTTGCAGGAAACGGCCACAAGGTGGCAGCATTTCTCCTTTTCCAAATTTCGTAACTAGGGAAACAGAGGCTTAATGGAAGTGGTGTTCTAGGTTGTAAATTAGAATGGAATGTGCCAGGAAAAAGCCCTTTAAGTTTATGTCTCATAACTTCTTGTTCATATTTGTAATTTACTTTTTATTCTTTATCCCAGCACATTTGATTACAATGGTTTGTTTGTTCTAGGTGTGCAAGATGTGCTTCTTTCACACACATACATGTTTCTATTCTTCCACGCATCCTTTTCCCATGTAGGTTATGCCACAATGTTGAGTAGTCTTCTCCTGGTCTTCCGTACGTCTTTGGTGATTATATATTTCACATGGTTTGTATATCTCTGTTAACCCCAATATGGTAATGTATCCAATCCTCATCCCTTTCTATTTGGTGAACCATAAGATTTTTTTAATGAATCTGTGATTGCCTTTCTCTGTGGAAATATCTTCATTGGTATCAATTTTTAAGTAACTCCTAAAAGTGATATGATAGGATATGTGTCTTTTGCTTTCTCACTTACTACAGGTGGCGTGATTACGTCTAGACTCATGTATGGTGCTGCAAATGGCATTGTTTCATTTTTTTCACTAGCGAATATTCCATCTGTACATGGAGGAGTTCTTCTTTGTCCACCCATCTGTTGGTGGACTTTTTGGTTACTTCCATATCTTGGCTATTGTAATACTGTGCCATGCAGATTTGCCTGCCTGTGTCTTTCCAATTCTCTCTTCTTAGATTATATGTCGAGGAGTGGTTCCGCTGGATCATATGGTAGCTCAATGTTTACCTTTTTAAGGCACCTCCATTCTGCTCTCATTTGTGGCCCTTTCCAACTTCCGTCCCCCTTGAAGTTGAGGGTACGCATTTCTCCACAACACCTTCAGCATTTTTGTTTGTAGATTTCTTGTTGATGGTTATTCTGACAATTGTGAGCTGATACCTTTTTGTGGTTGAATTCGCACGTGCCTCATAATCCGTTGAAATTGAGCTTTAAGGCATGTCCTTTTTATTTTTCAAGCTGTGATTACCCCTTAGTTCTTCAAATTGTTTTCTTAAAGTATGTGTCACATTTTGAAATGTTTTGGCCATTACCTCCCTCAAGACATTTTGAGGGCAGGTTTCATTTACAGTTCTGCAGTACTTGTTCCTATGAAATGACCATGAGCACAGGCTTTAATGCTGCTTTTGCAGGTAACTGCCAGAGGGTGGCAGCCTTTCTATGTTCCCCACCCTGGTAACTAGGGAGAAGCCCTTGCGGCCTGTGGTGTTTCTCGGTTATAAATTAGAGTGGAGTGTGCCCGGACAAACCCACACAAGCTGATGTCTCCTGACTTTTGTTGGATTTTTAAATTTAATTTTTATTTTTTATTGGAGTAATTTTCCACCGTGTACGTGGACCACTTCTACTTTGTGCATTCCTCGGTTGATGGACATTTTCATTGCTTCCAAGCGTTGGCTATGGTAAATATTGTTGGAGTGCAGGATTGCCAGCCTGTGACTTTTTGATTCTCATTTTCACAGGTGATAGGCCCAGCAGTGGGTGTGATTGACTGACTGGTAGCACCGTGTTTTCCTTTTCAAAGCACCTTCTTTGTGTTTTCATTACTGGCACTTACCACGTCCCCGTTAGAATCGAGGGTACGCATTTCTCCACAATCGCTTCAGCATTTATTGTTTGCCGCATTTATGCTAATGGCCATACTGGCTGCTGTGAGCTGATAGGTTTTTGTAATGTGGGTTTGCATGTCTTTGAAAATTCGTAAAACTCATCATTTTTCTCCACCGTTTTCTTTTCTGTTAAAAAAAAGGAAACAGTTGGGAGTACAATATATCTCTTGAAATTGTCTTCTTGGAAGGTTGCCCTATTTTGAAATTTTTGGTCGATTTTCCACCCCAGAATTTTTTTAGAGAGCAGGTGTCATTTCCCGAACTGCAAGTTTGGTGAATATTTAGTGACCTTTAGCAATGGGTTTAAAGCTGCTGTTGTGGGAAGTGGCCTCAAGCAGGCAGCATTTCTCCATTCCCAAATCTGGGTACTAGGGCAGCAGAGCCTTTCTGGCAGTCGTGTTCCTAGGTTGTAAATTAAATTGGAATGTGCATGGAGAAACCCCCATACGTTTATGTCTCATTATTTCTTCTTGGATTTAAAAAATTTTTTTAATTGGGGTAAAGCTTAGAATATTGTTTGTCCTAGGTGTACACAATCTGGTTCATTTGTACATTATATATGTCTATTCAAGTACAGATCCTCTTCCCATGTAAAATGTTACAGAGGTTTCCGCAGACCTCCCTTGCTACATGGTCGGTCTTTTTGAGAAATGTATGTAATATGTGTTTGTATAGATATAGCAACACTAATCTTAATTTATCCTTTCTCCCCACCTTTCCTTTTAGATGAGCATAGTTTGTTTTCTAAGTCTGTGAGTGTCTTTCTCTGTGGAAATATATTCATTTGTGTCAGTTATTAGATAACGCCTATAAGTGATATCATAGAATACAGGTCTTTGGTTTCCGAGTTACCTCATGTTTCGTGATTATCTCCAGACTCATTTGTGGTGCCTCAGAGAGCAATGGTTCATTGTTTTCCATGGCTAATATTCCATTGTGTACATGGACCACTTCTTCTTTATCCATTCACCTGTTGTTGGATATTTTGATTGCTTCACTGTCTTGGCTATTGTGAATAAGGCTGCACTGCAGCTTTTGCGGCCTGAGTCTTCTCGATTCTTGTCTTCTCAGGTGAGAGGTCCAATGGTGCGCCTGCTGGATTGAATGGTACCTCCATTTTTACTTTTAAACACAGCTCCTTTCTGTTCTCATTATTGGCTGTTACCCCTTTACGTCTCACCAGCAGGTAGAGGGGACACAGTTCTCTAAAACCCCTTCAGCATTTATTGTTTGTAGACTTTTTGCTGATGGTCAGTCCACTGGTGTAAGTTGAAACTTTTTATAGAATAGATTGCATGGGTCTAACACTCCCTGAGGTTGAGCTTTTATCCATTTTCCTTTTTTTTAAAACACCGTGAGTAAAACTTAACTCTTCATACTCTCTTCTTGAAACATTTGCCTGTTTTGAATTTTTTTGTCCATTCCCTCCTTCAGCACATTTTTTTAGGACAGGTGTCCTTTACAGCCCTGAGTCCTTGTGTATGTTAAGTGAGCATTAGCTCTGAGTTTAAGGCTGCTCTTGCAGGAAACGGCCACAAGGTGGCAGCATTTCTCCTTTTCCAAATTTCGTAACTAGGGAAACAGAGGCTTAATGGAAGTGGTGTTCTAGGTTGTAAATTAGAATGGAATGTGCCAGGAAAAAGCCCTTTAAGTTTATGTCTCATAACTTCTTGTTCATATTTGTAATTTACTTTTTATTCTTTATCCCAGCACATTTGATTACAATGGTTTGTTTGTTCTAGGTGTGCAAGATGTGCTTCTTTCACACACATACATGTTTCTATTCTTCCACGCATCCTTTTCCCATGTAGGTTATGCCACAATGTTGAGTAGTCTTCTCCTGGTCTTCCGTACGTCTTTGGTGATTATATATTTCACATGGTTTGTATATCTCTGTTAACCCCAATATGGTAATGTATCCAATCCTCATCCCTTTCTATTTGGTGAACCATAAGATTTTTTTAATGAATCTGTGATTGCCTTTCTCTGTGGAAATATCTTCATTGGTATCAATTTTTAAGTAACTCCTAAAAGTGATATGATAGGATATGTGTCTTTTGCTTTCTCACTTACTACAGGTGGCGTGATTACGTCTAGACTCATGTATGGTGCTGCAAATGGCATTGTTTCATTTTTTTCACTAGCGAATATTCCATCTGTACATGGAGGAGTTCTTCTTTGTCCACCCATCTGTTGGTGGACTTTTTGGTTACTTCCATATCTTGGCTATTGTAATACTGTGCCATGCAGATTTGCCTGCCTGTGTCTTTCCAATTCTCTCTTCTTAGATTATATGTCGAGGAGTGGTTCCGCTGGATCATATGGTAGCTCAATGTTTACCTTTTTAAGGCACCTCCATTCTGCTCTCATTTGTGGCCCTTTCCAACTTCCGTCCCCCTTGAAGTTGAGGGTACGCATTTCTCCACAACACCTTCAGCATTTTTGTTTGTAGATTTCTTGTTGATGGTTATTCTGACAATTGTGAGCTGATACCTTTTTGTGGTTGAATTCGCACGTGCCTCATAATCCGTTGAAATTGAGCTTTAAGGCATGTCCTTTTTATTTTTCAAGCTGTGATTACCCCTTAGTTCTTCAAATTGTTTTCTTAAAGTATGTGTCACATTTTGAAATGTTTTGGCCATTACCTCCCTCAAGACATTTTGAGGGCAGGTTTCATTTACAGTTCTGCAGTACTTGTTCCTATGAAATGACCATGAGCACAGGCTTTAATGCTGCTTTTGCAGGTAACTGCCAGAGGGTGGCAGCCTTTCTATGTTCCCCACCCTGGTAACTAGGGAGAAGCCCTTGCGGCCTGTGGTGTTTCTCGGTTATAAATTAGAGTGGAGTGTGCCCGGACAAACCCACACAAGCTGATGTCTCCTGACTTTTGTTGGATTTTTAAATTTAATTTTTATTTTTTATTGGAGTAATTTTCCACCGTGTACGTGGACCACTTCTACTTTGTGCATTCCTCGGTTGATGGACATTTTCATTGCTTCCAAGCGTTGGCTATGGTAAATATTGTTGGAGTGCAGGATTGCCAGCCTGTGACTTTTTGATTCTCATTTTCACAGGTGATAGGCCCAGCAGTGGGTGTGATTGACTGACTGGTAGCACCGTGTTTTCCTTTTCAAAGCACCTTCTTTGTGTTTTCATTACTGGCACTTACCACCTCCCCGTTAGAATCGAGGGTACGCATTTCTCCACAATCGCTTCAGCATTTATTGTTTGCCGCATTTATGCTAATGGCCATACTGGCTGCTGTGAGCTGATAGGTTTTTGTAATGTGGGTTTGCATGTCTTTGAAAATTCGTAAAACTCATCATTTTTCTCCACCGTTTTCTTTTCTGTTAAAAAAAAGGAAACAGTTGGGAGTACAATATATCTCTTGAAATTGTCTTCTTGGAAGGTTGCCCTATTTTGAAATTTTTGGTCGATTTTCCACCCCAGAATTTTTTTAGAGAGCAGGTGTCATTTCCCGAACTGCAAGTTTGGTGAATATTTAGTGACCTTTAGCAATGGGTTTAAAGCTGCTGTTGTGGGAAGTGGCCTCAAGCAGGCAGCATTTCTCCATTCCCAAATCTGGGTACTAGGGCAGCAGAGCCTTTCTGGCAGTCGTGTTCCTAGGTTGTAAATTAAATTGGAATGTGCATGGAGAAACCCCCATACGTTTATGTCTCATTATTTCTTCTTGGATTTAAAAATTTTTTTTTAATTGGGGTAAAGCTTCGAATATTGTCTGTCCTAGGTGTACACAATCTGGTTCATTTGTACATTATATATGTCTATTCAAGTACAGATCCTCTTCCCATGTAAAATGTTACAGAGGTTTCCGCAGACCTCCCTTGCTACATGGTCGGTCTTTTTGAGAAATGTATATAATATGTGTTTGTATAGATATAGCAACACTAATCTTAATTTATCCTTTCTCCCCACCTTTCCTTTTAGATGAGCATAGTTTGTTTTCTAAGTCTGTGAGTGTCTTTCTCTGTGGAAATATATTCATTTGTGTCAGTTATTAGATAACGCCTATAAGTGATATCATAGAATACAGGTCTTTGGTTTCCGAGTTACCTCATGTTTCGTGATTATCTCCAGACTCATTTGTGGTGCCTCAGAGAGCAATGGTTCATTGTTTTCCATGGCTAATATTCCATTGTGTACATGGACCTCTTCTTCTTTATCCATTCACCTGTTGTTGGACATTTTCATTGCTTCACTGTCTTGGCTATTGTGAATAAGGCTGCACTGCAGCTTTTGCGGCCTGAGTCTTCTCGATTCTTGTCTTCTCAGGTGAGAGGTCCAATGGTGCGCCTGCTGGATTGAATGGTACCTCCATTTTTACTTTTAAACACAGCTCCTTTCTGTTCTCATTATTGGCTGTTACCCCTTTACGTCTCACCAGCAGGTAGAGGGGACACAGTTCTCTAAAACCCCTTCAGCATTTATTGTTTGTAGACTTTTTGCTGATGGTCAGTCGACTGGTGTAAGTTGAAACTTTTTATAGAATAGATTGCATGGGTCTAACACTCCCTGAGGTTGAGCTTTTATCCATTTTCCTTTTTTTTAAAACACCGTGAGTAAAACTTAACTCTTCATACTCTCTTCTTGAAACATTTGCCTGTTTTGAATTTTTTTGTCCATTCCCTCCTTCAGCACATTTTTTTAGGACAGGTGTCCTTTACAGCCCTGAGTCCTTGTGTATGTTAAGTGAGCATTAGCTCTGAGTTTAAGGCTGCTCTTGCAGGAAACGGCCACAAGGTGGCAGCATTTCTCCTTTTCCAAATTTCGTAACTAGGGAAACAGAGGCTTAATGGAAGTGGTGTTCTAGGTTGTAAATTAGAATGGAATGTGCCAGGAAAAAGCCCTTTAAGTTTATGTCTCATAACTTCTTGTTCATATTTGTAATTTACTTTTTATTCTTTATCCCAGCACATTTGATTACAATGGTTTGTTTGTTCTAGGTGTGCAAGATGTGCTTCTTTCACACACATACATGTTTCTATTCTTCCACGCATCCTTTTCCCATGTAGGTTATGCCACAATGTTGAGTAGTCTTCTCCTGGTCTTCCGTACGTCTTTGGTGATTATATATTTCACATGGTTTGTATATCTCTGTTAACCCCAATATGGTAATGTATCCAATCCTCATCCCTTTCTATTTGGTGAACCATAAGATTTTTTTAATGAATCTGTGATTGCCTTTCTCTGTGGAAATATCTTCATTGGTATCAATTTTTAAGTAACTCCTAAAAGTGATATGATAGGATATGTGTCTTTTGCTTTCTCACTTACTACAGGTGGCGTGATTACGTCTAGACTCATGTATGGTGCTGCAAATGGCATTGTTTCATTTTTTTCACTAGCGAATATTCCATCTGTACATGGAGGAGTTCTTCTTTGTCCACCCATCTGTTGGTGGACTTTTTGGTTACTTCCATATCTTGGCTATTGTAATACTGTGCCATGCAGATTTGCCTGCCTGTGTCTTTCCAATTCTCTCTTCTTAGATTATATGTCGAGGAGTGGTTCCGCTGGATCATATGGTAGCTCAATGTTTACCTTTTTAAGGCACCTCCATTCTGCTCTCATTTGTGGCCCTTTCCAACTTCCGTCCCCCTTGAAGTTGAGGGTACGCATTTCTCCACAACACCTTCAGCATTTTTGTTTGTAGATTTCTTGTTGATGGTTATTCTGACAATTGTGAGCTGATACCTTTTTGTGGTTGAATTCGCACGTGCCTCATAATCCGTTGAAATTGAGCTTTAAGGCATGTCCTTTTTATTTTTCAAGCTGTGATTACCCCTTAGTTCTTCAAATTGTTTTCTTAAAGTATGTGTCACATTTTGAAATGTTTTGGCCATTACCTCCCTCAAGACATTTTGAGGGCAGGTTTCATTTACAGTTCTGCAGTACTTGTTCCTATGAAATGACCATGAGCACAGGCTTTAATGCTGCTTTTGCAGGTAACTGCCAGAGGGTGGCAGCCTTTCTATGTTCCCCACCCTGGTAACTAGGGAGAAGCCCTTGCGGCCTGTGGTGTTTCTCGGTTATAAATTAGAGTGGAGTGTGCCCGGACAAACCCACACAAGCTGATGTCTCCTGACTTTTGTTGGATTTTTAAATTTAATTTTTATTTTTTATTGGAGTAATTTTCCACCGTGTACGTGGACCACTTCTACTTTGTGCATTCCTCGGTTGATGGACATTTTCATTGCTTCCAAGCGTTGGCTATGGTAAATATTGTTGGAGTGCAGGATTGCCAGCCTGTGACTTTTTGATTCTCATTTTCACAGGTGATAGGCCCAGCAGTGGGTGTGATTGACTGACTGGTAGCACCGTGTTTTCCTTTTCAAAGCACCTTCTTTGTGTTTTCATTACTGGCACTTACCACCTCCCCGTTAGAATCGAGGGTACGCATTTCTCCACAATCGCTTCAGCATTTATTGTTTGCCGCATTTATGCTAATGGCCATACTGG
Source organism: Eschrichtius robustus (assembly GCF_028021215.1). Classification (NCBI taxonomy): domain Eukaryota; kingdom Metazoa; phylum Chordata; class Mammalia; order Artiodactyla; family Eschrichtiidae; genus Eschrichtius; species Eschrichtius robustus. The sequence goes on along the minus strand of NW_027175487.1, from coordinate 151,563 downwards.
CTGCTGTGAGCTGATAGGTTTTTGTAATGTGGGTTTGCATGTCTTTGAAAATTCGTAAAACTCATCATTTTTCTCCACCGTTTTCTTTTCTGTTAAAAAAAAGGAAACAGTTGGGAGTACAATATATCTCTTGAAATTGTCTTCTTGGAAGGTTGCCCTATTTTGAAATTTTTGGTCGATTTTCCACCCCAGAATTTTTTTAGAGAGCAGGTGTCATTTCCCGAACTGCAAGTTTGGTGAATATTTAGTGACCTTTAGCAATGGGTTTAAAGCTGCTGTTGTGGGAAGTGGCCTCAAGCAGGCAGCATTTCTCCATTCCCAAATCTGGGTACTAGGGCAGCAGAGCCTTTCTGGCAGTCGTGTTCCTAGGTTGTAAATTAAATTGGAATGTGCATGGAGAAACCCCCATACGTTTATGTCTCATTATTTCTTCTTGGATTTAAAAATTTTTTTTTAATTGGGGTAAAGCTTCGAATATTGTCTGTCCTAGGTGTACACAATCTGGTTCATTTGTACATTATATATGTCTATTCAAGTACAGATCCTCTTCCCATGTAAAATGTTACAGAGGTTTCCGCAGACCTCCCTTGCTACATGGTCGGTCTTTTTGAGAAATGTATATAATATGTGTTTGTATAGATATAGCAACACTAATCTTAATTTATCCTTTCTCCCCACCTTTCCTTTTAGATGAGCATAGTTTGTTTTCTAAGTCTGTGAGTGTCTTTCTCTGTGGAAATATATTCATTTGTGTCAGTTATTAGATAACGCCTATAAGTGATATCATAGAATACAGGTCTTTGGTTTCCGAGTTACCTCATGTTTCGTGATTATCTCCAGACTCATTTGTGGTGCCTCAGAGAGCAATGGTTCATTGTTTTCCATGGCTAATATTCCATTGTGTACATGGACCTCTTCTTCTTTATCCATTCACCTGTTGTTGGACATTTTCATTGCTTCACTGTCTTGGCTATTGTGAATAAGGCTGCACTGCAGCTTTTGCGGCCTGAGTCTTCTCGATTCTTGTCTTCTCAGGTGAGAGGTCCAATGGTGCGCCTGCTGGATTGAATGGTACCTCCATTTTTACTTTTAAACACAGCTCCTTTCTGTTCTCATTATTGGCTGTTACCCCTTTACGTCTCACCAGCAGGTAGAGGGGACACAGTTCTCTAAAACCCCTTCAGCATTTATTGTTTGTAGACTTTTTGCTGATGGTCAGTCGACTGGTGTAAGTTGAAACTTTTTATAGAATAGATTGCATGGGTCTAACACTCCCTGAGGTTGAGCTTTTATCCATTTTCCTTTTTTTTAAAACACCGTGAGTAAAACTTAACTCTTCATACTCTCTTCTTGAAACATTTGCCTGTTTTGAATTTTTTTGTCCATTCCCTCCTTCAGCACATTTTTTTAGGACAGGTGTCCTTTACAGCCCTGAGTCCTTGTGTATGTTAAGTGAGCATTAGCTCTGAGTTTAAGGCTGCTCTTGCAGGAAACGGCCACAAGGTGGCAGCATTTCTCCTTTTCCAAATTTCGTAACTAGGGAAACAGAGGCTTAATGGAAGTGGTGTTCTAGGTTGTAAATTAGAATGGAATGTGCCAGGAAAAAGCCCTTTAAGTTTATGTCTCATAACTTCTTGTTCATATTTGTAATTTACTTTTTATTCTTTATCCCAGCACATTTGATTACAATGGTTTGTTTGTTCTAGGTGTGCAAGATGTGCTTCTTTCACACACATACATGTTTCTATTCTTCCACGCATCCTTTTCCCATGTAGGTTATGCCACAATGTTGAGTAGTCTTCTCCTGGTCTTCCGTACGTCTTTGGTGATTATATATTTCACATGGTTTGTATATCTCTGTTAACCCCAATATGGTAATGTATCCAATCCTCATCCCTTTCTATTTGGTGAACCATAAGATTTTTTTAATGAATCTGTGATTGCCTTTCTCTGTGGAAATATCTTCATTGGTATCAATTTTTAAGTAACTCCTAAAAGTGATATGATAGGATATGTGTCTTTTGCTTTCTCACTTACTACAGGTGGCGTGATTACGTCTAGACTCATGTATGGTGCTGCAAATGGCATTGTTTCATTTTTTTCACTAGCGAATATTCCATCTGTACATGGAGGAGTTCTTCTTTGTCCACCCATCTGTTGGTGGACTTTTTGGTTACTTCCATATCTTGGCTATTGTAATACTGTGCCATGCAGATTTGCCTGCCTGTGTCTTTCCAATTCTCTCTTCTTAGATTATATGTCGAGGAGTGGTTCCGCTGGATCATATGGTAGCTCAATGTTTACCTTTTTAAGGCACCTCCATTCTGCTCTCATTTGTGGCCCTTTCCAACTTCCGTCCCCCTTGAAGTTGAGGGTACGCATTTCTCCACAACACCTTCAGCATTTTTGTTTGTAGATTTCTTGTTGATGGTTATTCTGACAATTGTGAGCTGATACCTTTTTGTGGTTGAATTCGCACGTGCCTCATAATCCGTTGAAATTGAGCTTTAAGGCATGTCCTTTTTATTTTTCAAGCTGTGATTACCCCTTAGTTCTTCAAATTGTTTTCTTAAAGTATGTGTCACATTTTGAAATGTTTTGGCCATTACCTCCCTCAAGACATTTTGAGGGCAGGTTTCATTTACAGTTCTGCAGTACTTGTTCCTATGAAATGACCATGAGCACAGGCTTTAATGCTGCTTTTGCAGGTAACTGCCAGAGGGTGGCAGCCTTTCTATGTTCCCCACCCTGGTAACTAGGGAGAAGCCCTTGCGGCCTGTGGTGTTTCTCGGTTATAAATTAGAGTGGAGTGTGCCCGGACAAACCCACACAAGCTGATGTCTCCTGACTTTTGTTGGATTTTTAAATTTAATTTTTATTTTTTATTGGAGTAATTTTCCACCGTGTACGTGGACCACTTCTACTTTGTGCATTCCTCGGTTGATGGACATTTTCATTGCTTCCAAGCGTTGGCTATGGTAAATATTGTTGGAGTGCAGGATTGCCAGCCTGTGACTTTTTGATTCTCATTTTCACAGGTGATAGGCCCAGCAGTGGGTGTGATTGACTGACTGGTAGCACCGTGTTTTCCTTTTCAAAGCACCTTCTTTGTGTTTTCATTACTGGCACTCACCACGTCCCCGTTAGAATCGAGGGTACGCATTTCTCCACAATCGCTTCAGCATTTATTGTTTGCCGCATTTATGCTAATGGCCATACTGGCTGCTGTGAGCTGATAGGTTTTTGTAATGTGGGTTTGCATGTCTTTGAAAATTCGTAAAACTCATCATTTTTCTCCACCGTTTTCTTTTCTGTTAAAAAAAAGGAAACAGTTGGGAGTACAATATATCTCTTGAAATTGTCTTCTTGGAAGGTTGCCCTATTTTGAAATTTTTGGTCGATTTTCCACCCCAGAATTTTTTTAGAGAGCAGGTGTCATTTCCCGAACTGCAAGTTTGGTGAATATTTAGTGACCTTTAGCAATGGGTTTAAAGCTGCTGTTGTGGGAAGTGGCCTCAAGCAGGCAGCATTTCTCCATTCCCAAATCTGGGTACTAGGGCAGCAGAGCCTTTCTGGCAGTCGTGTTCCTAGGTTGTAAATTAAATTGGAATGTGCATGGAGAAACCCCCATACGTTTATGTCTCATTATTTCTTCTTGGATTTAAAAAATTTTTTTAATTGGGGTAAAGCTTAGAATATTGTTTGTCCTAGGTGTACACAATCTGGTTCATTTGTACATTATATATGTCTATTCAAGTACAGATCCTCTTCCCATGTAAAATGTTACAGAGGTTTCCGCAGACCTCCCTTGCTACATGGTCGGTCTTTTTGAGAAATGTATGTAATATGTGTTTGTATAGATATAGCAACACTAATCTTAATTTATCCTTTCTCCCCACCTTTCCTTTTAGATGAGCATAGTTTGTTTTCTAAGTCTGTGAGTGTCTTTCTCTGTGGAAATATATTCATTTGTGTCAGTTATTAGATAACGCCTATAAGTGATATCATAGAATACAGGTCTTTGGTTTCCGAGTTACCTCATGTTTCGTGATTATCTCCAGACTCATTTGTGGTGCCTCAGAGAGCAATGGTTCATTGTTTTCCATGGCTAATATTCCATTGTGTACATGGACCACTTCTTCTTTATCCATTCACCTGTTGTTGGATATTTTGATTGCTTCACTGTCTTGGCTATTGTGAATAAGGCTGCACTGCAGCTTTTGCGGCCTGAGTCTTCTCGATTCTTGTCTTCTCAGGTGAGAGGTCCAATGGTGCGCCTGCTGGATTGAATGGTACCTCCATTTTTACTTTTAAACACAGCTCCTTTCTGTTCTCATTATTGGCTGTTACCCCTTTACGTCTCACCAGCAGGTAGAGGGGACACAGTTCTCTAAAACCCCTTCAGCATTTATTGTTTGTAGACTTTTTGCTGATGGTCAGTCGACTGGTGTAAGTTGAAACTTTTTATAGAATAGATTGCATGGGTCTAACACTCCCTGAGGTTGAGCTTTTATCCATTTTCCTTTTTTTTAAAACACCGTGAGTAAAACTTAACTCTTCATACTCTCTTCTTGAAACATTTGCCTGTTTTGAATTTTTTTGTCCATTCCCTCCTTCAGCACATTTTTTTAGGACAGGTGTCCTTTACAGCCCTGAGTCCTTGTGTATGTTAAGTGAGCATTAGCTCTGAGTTTAAGGCTGCTCTTGCAGGAAACGGCCACAAGGTGGCAGCATTTCTCCTTTTCCAAATTTCGTAACTAGGGAAACAGAGGCTTAATGGAAGTGGTGTTCTAGGTTGTAAATTAGAATGGAATGTGCCAGGAAAAAGCCCTTTAAGTTTATGTCTCATAACTTCTGGTTCATATTTGTAATTTACTTTTTATTCTTTATCCCAGCACATTTGATTACAATGGTTTGTTTGTTCTAGGTGTGCAAGATGTGCTTCTTTCACACACATACATGTTTCTATTCTTCCACGCATCCTTTTCCCATGTAGGTTATGCCACAATGTTGAGTAGTCTTCTCCTGGTCTTCCGTACGTCTTTGGTGATTATATATTTCACATGGTTTGTATATCTCTGTTAACCCCAATATGGTAATGTATCCAATCCTCATCCCTTTCTATTTGGTGAACCATAAGATTTTTTTAATGAATCTGTGATTGCCTTTCTCTGTGGAAATATCTTCATTGGTATCAATTTTTAAGTAACTCCTAAAAGTGATATGATAGGATATGTGTCTTTTGCTTTCTCACTTACTACAGGTGGCGTGATTACGTCTAGACTCATGTATGGTGCTGCAAATGGCATTGTTTCATTTTTTTCACTAGCGAATATTCCATCTGTACATGGAGGAGTTCTTCTTTGTCCACCCATCTGTTGGTGGACTTTTTGGTTACTTCCATATCTTGGCTATTGTAATACTGTGCCATGCAGATTTGCCTGCCTGTGTCTTTCCAATTCTCTCTTCTTAGATTATATGTCGAGGAGTGGTTCCGCTGGATCATATGGTAGCTCAATGTTTACCTTTTTAAGGCACCTCCATTCTGCTCTCATTTGTGGCCCTTTCCAACTTCCGTCCCCCTTGAAGTTGAGGGTACGCATTTCTCCACAACACCTTCAGCATTTTTGTTTGTAGATTTCTTGTTGATGGTTATTCTGACAATTGTGAGCTGATACCTTTTTGTGGTTGAATTCGCACGTGCCTCATAATCCGTTGAAATTGAGCTTTAAGGCATGTCCTTTTTATTTTTCAAGCTGTGATTACCCCTTAGTTCTTCAAATTGTTTTCTTAAAGTATGTGTCACATTTTGAAATGTTTTGGCCATTACCTCCCTCAAGACATTTTGAGGGCAGGTTTCATTTACAGTTCTGCAGTACTTGTTCCTATGAAATGACCATGAGCACAGGCTTTAATGCTGCTTTTGCAGGTAACTGCCAGAGGGTGGCAGCCTTTCTATGTTCCCCACCCTGGTAACTAGGGAGAAGCCCTTGCGGCCTGTGGTGTTTCTCGGTTATAAATTAGAGTGGAGTGTGCCCGGACAAACCCACACAAGCTGATGTCTCCTGACTTTTGTTGGATTTTTAAATTTAATTTTTATTTTTTATTGGAGTAATTTTCCACCGTGTACGTGGACCACTTCTACTTTGTGCATTCCTCGGTTGATGGACATTTTCATTGCTTCCAAGCGTTGGCTATGGTAAATATTGTTGGAGTGCAGGATTGCCAGCCTGTGACTTTTTGATTCTCATTTTCACAGGTGATAGGCCCAGCAGTGGGTGTGATTGACTGACTGGTAGCACCGTGTTTTCCTTTTCAAAGCACCTTCTTTGTGTTTTCATTACTGGCACTCACCACGTCCCCGTTAGAATCGAGGGTACGCATTTCTCCACAATCGCTTCAGCATTTATTGTTTGCCGCATTTATGCTAATGGCCATACTGGCTGCTGTGAGCTGATAGGTTTTTGTAATGTGGGTTTGCATGTCTTTGAAAATTCGTAAAACTCATCATTTTTCTCCACCGTTTTCTTTTCTGTTAAAAAAAAGGAAACAGTTGGGAGTACAATATATCTCTTGAAATTGTCTTCTTGGAAGGTTGCCCTATTTTGAAATTTTTGGTCGATTTTCCACCCCAGAATTTTTTTAGAGAGCAGGTGTCATTTCCCGAACTGCAAGTTTGGTGAATATTTAGTGACCTTTAGCAATGGGTTTAAAGCTGCTGTTGTGGGAAGTGGCCTCAAGCAGGCAGCATTTCTCCATTCCCAAATCTGGGTACTAGGGCAGCAGAGCCTTTCTGGCAGTCGTGTTCCTAGGTTGTAAATTAAATTGGAATGTGCATGGAGAAACCCCCATACGTTTATGTCTCATTATTTCTTCTTGGATTTAAAAAATTTTTTTAATTGGGGTAAAGCTTAGAATATTGTTTGTCCTAGGTGTACACAATCTGGTTCATTTGTACATTATATATGTCTATTCAAGTACAGATCCTCTTCCCATGTAAAATGTTACAGAGGTTTCCGCAGACCTCCCTTGCTACATGGTCGGTCTTTTTGAGAAATGTATGTAATATGTGTTTGTATAGATATAGCAACACTAATCTTAATTTATCCTTTCTCCCCACCTTTCCTTTTAGATGAGCATAGTTTGTTTTCTAAGTCTGTGAGTGTCTTTCTCTGTGGAAATATATTCATTTGTGTCAGTTATTAGATAACGCCTATAAGTGATATCATAGAATACAGGTCTTTGGTTTCCGAGTTACCTCATGTTTCGTGATTATCTCCAGACTCATTTGTGGTGCCTCAGAGAGCAATGGTTCATTGTTTTCCATGGCTAATATTCCATTGTGTACATGGACCACTTCTTCTTTATCCATTCACCTGTTGTTGGATATTTTGATTGCTTCACTGTCTTGGCTATTGTGAATAAGGCTGCACTGCAGCTTTTGCGGCCTGAGTCTTCTCGATTCTTGTCTTCTCAGGTGAGAGGTCCAATGGTGCGCCTGCTGGATTGAATGGTACCTCCATTTTTACTTTTAAACACAGCTCCTTTCTGTTCTCATTATTGGCTGTTACCCCTTTACGTCTCACCAGCAGGTAGAGGGGACACAGTTCTCTAAAACCCCTTCAGCATTTATTGTTTGTAGACTTTTTGCTGATGGTCAGTCGACTGGTGTAAGTTGAAACTTTTTATAGAATAGATTGCATGGGTCTAACACTCCCTGAGGTTGAGCTTTTATCCATTTTCCTTTTTTTTAAAACACCGTGAGTAAAACTTAACTCTTCATACTCTCTTCTTGAAACATTTGCCTGTTTTGAATTTTTTTGTCCATTCCCTCCTTCAGCACATTTTTTTAGGACAGGTGTCCTTTACAGCCCTGAGTCCTTGTGTATGTTAAGTGAGCATTAGCTCTGAGTTTAAGGCTGCTCTTGCAGGAAACGGCCACAAGGTGGCAGCATTTCTCCTTTTCCAAATTTCGTAACTAGGGAAACAGAGGCTTAATGGAAGTGGTGTTCTAGGTTGTAAATTAGAATGGAATGTGCCAGGAAAAAGCCCTTTAAGTTTATGTCTCATAACTTCTGGTTCATATTTGTAATTTACTTTTTATTCTTTATCCCAGCACATTTGATTACAATGGTTTGTTTGTTCTAGGTGTGCAAGATGTGCTTCTTTCACACACATACATGTTTCTATTCTTCCACGCATCCTTTTCCCATGTAGGTTATGCCACAATGTTGAGTAGTCTTCTCCTGGTCTTCCGTACGTCTTTGGTGATTATATATTTCACATGGTTTGTATATCTCTGTTAACCCCAATATGGTAATGTATCCAATCCTCATCCCTTTCTATTTGGTGAACCATAAGATTTTTTTAATGAATCTGTGATTGCCTTTCTCTGTGGAAATATCTTCATTGGTATCAATTTTTAAGTAACTCCTAAAAGTGATATGATAGGATATGTGTCTTTTGCTTTCTCACTTACTACAGGTGGCGTGATTACGTCTAGACTCATGTATGGTGCTGCAAATGGCATTGTTTCATTTTTTTCACTAGCGAATATTCCATCTGTACATGGAGGAGTTCTTCTTTGTCCACCCATCTGTTGGTGGACTTTTTGGTTACTTCCATATCTTGGCTATTGTAATACTGTGCCATGCAGATTTGCCTGCCTGTGTCTTTCCAATTCTCTCTTCTTAGATTATATGTCGAGGAGTGGTTCCGCTGGATCATATGGTAGCTCAATGTTTACCTTTTTAAGGCACCTCCATTCTGCTCTCATTTGTGGCCCTTTCCAACTTCCGTCCCCCTTGAAGTTGAGGGTACGCATTTCTCCACAACACCTTCAGCATTTTTGTTTGTAGATTTCTTGTTGATGGTTATTCTGACAATTGTGAGCTGATACCTTTTTGTGGTTGAATTCGCACGTGCCTCATAATCCGTTGAAATTGAGCTTTAAGGCATGTCCTTTTTATTTTTCAAGCTGTGATTACCCCTTAGTTCTTCAAATTGTTTTCTTAAAGTATGTGTCACATTTTGAAATGTTTTGGCCATTACCTCCCTCAAGACATTTTGAGGGCAGGTTTCATTTACAGTTCTGCAGTACTTGTTCCTATGAAATGACCATGAGCACAGGCTTTAATGCTGCTTTTGCAGGTAACTGCCAGAGGGTGGCAGCCTTTCTATGTTCCCCACCCTGGTAACTAGGGAGAAGCCCTTGCGGCCTGTGGTGTTTCTCGGTTATAAATTAGAGTGGAGTGTGCCCGGACAAACCCACACAAGCTGATGTCTCCTGACTTTTGTTGGATTTTTAAATTTAATTTTTATTTTTTATTGGAGTAATTTTCCACCGTGTACGTGGACCACTTCTACTTTGTGCATTCCTCGGTTGATGGACATTTTCATTGCTTCCAAGCGTTGGCTATGGTAAATATTGTTGGAGTGCAGGATTGCCAGCCTGTGACTTTTTGATTCTCATTTTCACAGGTGATAGGCCCAGCAGTGGGTGTGATTGACTGACTGGTAGCACCGTGTTTTCCTTTTCAAAGCACCTTCTTTGTGTTTTCATTACTGGCACTCACCACGTCCCCGTTAGAATCGAGGGTACGCATTTCTCCACAATCGCTTCAGCATTTATTGTTTGCCGCATTTATGCTAATGGCCATACTGGCTGCTGTGAGCTGATAGGTTTTTGTAATGTGGGTTTGCATGTCTTTGAAAATTCGTAAAACTCATCATTTTTCTCCACCGTTTTCTTTTCTGTTAAAAAAAAGGAAACAGTTGGGAGTACAATATATCTCTTGAAATTGTCTTCTTGGAAGGTTGCCCTATTTTGAAATTTTTGGTCGATTTTCCACCCCAGAATTTTTTTAGAGAGCAGGTGTCATTTCCCGAACTGCAAGTTTGGTGAATATTTAGTGACCTTTAGCAATGGGTTTAAAGCTGCTGTTGTGGGAAGTGGCCTCAAGCAGGCAGCATTTCTCCATTCCCAAATCTGGGTACTAGGGCAGCAGAGCCTTTCTGGCAGTCGTGTTCCTAGGTTGTAAATTAAATTGGAATGTGCATGGAGAAACCCCCATACGTTTATGTCTCATTATTTCTTCTTGGATTTAAAAAATTTTTTTAATTGGGGTAAAGCTTAGAATATTGTTTGTCCTAGGTGTACACAATCTGGTTCATTTGTACATTATATATGTCTATTCAAGTACAGATCCTCTTCCCATGTAAAATGTTACAGAGGTTTCCGCAGACCTCCCTTGCTACATGGTCGGTCTTTTTGAGAAATGTATGTAATATGTGTTTGTATAGATATAGCAACACTAATCTTAATTTATCCTTTCTCCCCACCTTTCCTTTTAGATGAGCATAGTTTGTTTTCTAAGTCTGTGAGTGTCTTTCTCTGTGGAAATATATTCATTTGTGTCAGTTATTAGATAACGCCTATAAGTGATATCATAGAATACAGGTCTTTGGTTTCCGAGTTACCTCATGTTTCGTGATTATCTCCAGACTCATTTGTGGTGCCTCAGAGAGCAATGGTTCATTGTTTTCCATGGCTAATATTCCATTGTGTACATGGACCACTTCTTCTTTATCCATTCACCTGTTGTTGGATATTTTGATTGCTTCACTGTCTTGGCTATTGTGAATAAGGCTGCACTGCAGCTTTTGCGGCCTGAGTCTTCTCGATTCTTGTCTTCTCAGGTGAGAGGTCCAATGGTGCGCCTGCTGGATTGAATGGTACCTCCATTTTTACTTTTAAACACAGCTCCTTTCTGTTCTCATTATTGGCTGTTACCCCTTTACGTCTCACCAGCAGGTAGAGGGGACACAGTTCTCTAAAACCCCTTCAGCATTTATTGTTTGTAGACTTTTTGCTGATGGTCAGTCGACTGGTGTAAGTTGAAACTTTTTATAGAATAGATTGCATGGGTCTAACACTCCCTGAGGTTGAGCTTTTATCCATTTTCCTTTTTTTTAAAACACCGTGAGTAAAACTTAACTCTTCATACTCTCTTCTTGAAACATTTGCCTGTTTTGAATTTTTTTGTCCATTCCCTCCTTCAGCACATTTTTTTAGGACAGGTGTCCTTTACAGCCCTGAGTCCTTGTGTATGTTAAGTGAGCATTAGCTCTGAGTTTAAGGCTGCTCTTGCAGGAAACGGCCACAAGGTGGCAGCATTTCTCCTTTTCCAAATTTCGTAACTAGGGAAACAGAGGCTTAATGGAAGTGGTGTTCTAGGTTGTAAATTAGAATGGAATGTGCCAGGAAAAAGCCCTTTAAGTTTATGTCTCATAACTTCTGGTTCATATTTGTAATTTACTTTTTATTCTTTATCCCAGCACATTTGATTACAATGGTTTGTTTGTTCTAGGTGTGCAAGATGTGCTTCTTTCACACACATACATGTTTCTATTCTTCCACGCATCCTTTTCCCATGTAGGTTATGCCACAATGTTGAGTAGTCTTCTCCTGGTCTTCCGTACGTCTTTGGTGATTATATATTTCACATGGTTTGTATATCTCTGTTAACCCCAATATGGTAATGTATCCAATCCTCATCCCTTTCTATTTGGTGAACCATAAGATTTTTTTAATGAATCTGTGATTGCCTTTCTCTGTGGAAATATCTTCATTGGTATCAATTTTTAAGTAACTCCTAAAAGTGATATGATAGGATATGTGTCTTTTGCTTTCTCACTTACTACAGGTGGCGTGATTACGTCTAGACTCATGTATGGTGCTGCAAATGGCATTGTTTCATTTTTTTCACTAGCGAATATTCCATCTGTACATGGAGGAGTTCTTCTTTGTCCACCCATCTGTTGGTGGACTTTTTGGTTACTTCCATATCTTGGCTATTGTAATACTGTGCCATGCAGATTTGCCTGCCTGTGTCTTTCCAATTCTCTCTTCTTAGATTATATGTCGAGGAGTGGTTCCGCTGGATCATATGGTAGCTCAATGTTTACCTTTTTAAGGCACCTCCATTCTGCTCTCATTTGTGGCCCTTTCCAACTTCCGTCCCCCTTGAAGTTGAGGGTACGCATTTCTCCACAACACCTTCAGCATTTTTGTTTGTAGATTTCTTGTTGATGGTTATTCTGACAATTGTGAGCTGATACCTTTTTGTGGTTGAATTCGCACGTGCCTCATAATCCGTTGAAATTGAGCTTTAAGGCATGTCCTTTTTATTTTTCAAGCTGTGATTACCCCTTAGTTCTTCAAATTGTTTTCTTAAAGTATGTGTCACATTTTGAAATGTTTTGGCCATTACCTCCCTCAAGACATTTTGAGGGCAGGTTTCATTTACAGTTCTGCAGTACTTGTTCCTATGAAATGACCATGAGCACAGGCTTTAATGCTGCTTTTGCAGGTAACTGCCAGAGGGTGGCAGCCTTTCTATGTTCCCCACCCTGGTAACTAGGGAGAAGCCCTTGCGGCCTGTGGTGTTTCTCGGTTATAAATTAGAGTGGAGTGTGCCCGGACAAACCCACACAAGCTGATGTCTCCTGACTTTTGTTGGATTTTTAAATTTAATTTTTATTTTTTATTGGAGTAATTTTCCACCGTGTACGTGGACCACTTCTACTTTGTGCATTCCTCGGTTGATGGACATTTTCATTGCTTCCAAGCGTTGGCTATGGTAAATATTGTTGGAGTGCAGGATTGCCAGCCTGTGACTTTTTGATTCTCATTTTCACAGGTGATAGGCCCAGCAGTGGGTGTGATTGACTGACTGGTAGCACCGTGTTTTACTTTTCAAAGCACCTTCTTTGTGTTTTCATTACTGGCACTTACCACCTCCCCGTTAGAATCGAGGGTACGCATTTCTCCACAATCGCTTCAGCATTTATTGTTTGCCGCATTTATGCTAATGGCCATACTGGCTGCTGTGAGCTGATAGGTTTTTGTAATGTGGGTTTGCATGTCTTTGAAAATTCGTAAAACTCATCATTTTTCTCCACCGTTTTCTTTTCTGTTAAAAAAAAGGAAACAGTTGGGAGTACAATATATCTCTTGAAATTGTCTTCTTGGAAGGTTGCCCTATTTTGAAATTTTTGGTCGATTTTCCACCCCAGAATTTTTTTAGAGAGCAGGTGTCATTTCCCGAACTGCAAGTTTGGTGAATATTTAGTGACCTTTAGCAATGGGTTTAAAGCTGCTGTTGTGGGAAGTGGCCTCAAGCAGGCAGCATTTCTCCATTCCCAAATCTGGGTACTAGGGCAGCAGAGCCTTTCTGGCAGTCGTGTTCCTAGGTTGTAAATTAAATTGGAATGTGCATGGAGAAACCCCCATACGTTTATGTCTCACTATTTCTTCTTGGATTTAAAATTTTTTTTTTAATTGGGGTAAAGCTTCGAATATTGTCTGTCCTAGGTGTACACAATCTGGTTCATTTGTACATTATATATGTCTATTCAAGTACAGATCCTCTTCCCATGTAAAATGTTACAGAGGTTTCCGCAGACCTCCCTTGCTACATGGTCGGTCTTTTTGAGAAATGTATGTAATATGTGTTTGTATAGATATAGCAACACTAATCTTAATTTATCCTTTCTCCCCACCTTTCCTTTTAGATGAGCATAGTTTGTTTTCTAAGTCTGTGAGTGTCTTTCTCTGTGGAAATATATTCATTTGTGTCAGTTATTAGATAACGCCTATAAGTGATATCATAGAATACAGGTCTTTGGTTTCCGAGTTACCTCATGTTTCGTGATTATCTCCAGACTCATTTGTGGTGCCTCAGAGAGCAATGGTTCATTGTTTTCCATGGCTAATATTCCATTGTGTACATGGACCACTTCTTCTTTATCCATTCACCTGTTGTTGGATATTTTGATTGCTTCACTGTCTTGGCTATTGTGAATAAGGCTGCACTGCAGCTTTTGCGGCCTGAGTCTTCTCGATTCTTGTCTTCTCAGGTGAGAGGTCCAATGGTGCGCCTGCTGGATTGAATGGTACCTCCATTTTTACTTTTAAACACAGCTCCTTTCTGTTCTCATTATTGGCTGTTACCCCTTTACGTCTCACCAGCAGGTAGAGGGGACACAGTTCTCTAAAACCCCTTCAGCATTTATTGTTTGTAGACTTTTTGCTGATGGTCAGTCGACTGGTGTAAGTTGAAACTTTTTATAGAATAGATTGCATGGGTCTAACACTCCCTGAGGTTGAGCTTTTATCCATTTTCCTTTTTTTTAAAACACCGTGAGTAAAACTTAACTCTTCATACTCTCTTCTTGAAACATTTGCCTGTTTTGAATTTTTTTGTCCATTCCCTCCTTCAGCACATTTTTTTAGGACAGGTGTCCTTTACAGCCCTGAGTCCTTGTGTATGTTAAGTGAGCATTAGCTCTGAGTTTAAGGCTGCTCTTGCAGGAAACGGCCACAAGGTGGCAGCATTTCTCCTTTTCCAAATTTCGTAACTAGGGAAACAGAGGCTTAATGGAAGTGGTGTTCTAGGTTGTAAATTAGAATGGAATGTGCCAGGAAAAAGCCCTTTAAGTTTATGTCTCATAACTTCTGGTTCATATTTGTAATTTACTTTTTATTCTTTATCCCAGCACATTTGATTACAATGGTTTGTTTGTTCTAGGTGTGCAAGATGTGCTTCTTTCACACACATACATGTTTCTATTCTTCCACGCATCCTTTTCCCATGTAGGTTATGCCACAATGTTGAGTAGTCTTCTCCTGGTCTTCCGTACGTCTTTGGTGATTATATATTTCACATGGTTTGTATATCTCTGTTAACCCCAATATGGTAATGTATCCAATCCTCATCCCTTTCTATTTGGTGAACCATAAGATTTTTTTAATGAATCTGTGATTGCCTTTCTCTGTGGAAATATCTTCATTGGTATCAATTTTTAAGTAACTCCTAAAAGTGATATGATAGGATATGTGTCTTTTGCTTTCTCACTTACTACAGGTGGCGTGATTACGTCTAGACTCATGTATGGTGCTGCAAATGGCATTGTTTCATTTTTTTCACTAGCGAATATTCCATCTGTACATGGAGGAGTTCTTCTTTGTCCACCCATCTGTTGGTGGACTTTTTGGTTACTTCCATATCTTGGCTATTGTAATACTGTGCCATGCAGATTTGCCTGCCTGTGTCTTTCCAATTCTCTCTTCTTAGATTATATGTCGAGGAGTGGTTCCGCTGGATCATATGGTAGCTCAATGTTTACCTTTTTAAGGCACCTCCATTCTGCTCTCATTTGTGGCCCTTTCCAACTTCCGTCCCCCTTGAAGTTGAGGGTACGCATTTCTCCACAACACCTTCAGCATTTTTGTTTGTAGATTTCTTGTTGATGGTTATTCTGACAATTGTGAGCTGATACCTTTTTGTGGTTGAATTCGCACGTGCCTCATAATCCGTTGAAATTGAGCTTTAAGGCATGTCCTTTTTATTTTTCAAGCTGTGATTACCCCTTAGTTCTTCAAATTGTTTTCTTAAAGTATGTGTCACATTTTGAAATGTTTTGGCCATTACCTCCCTCAAGACATTTTGAGGGCAGGTTTCATTTACAGTTCTGCAGTACTTGTTCCTATGAAATGACCATGAGCACAGGCTTTAATGCTGCTTTTGCAGGTAACTGCCAGAGGGTGGCAGCCTTTCTATGTTCCCCACCCTGGTAACTAGGGAGAAGCCCTTGCGGCCTGTGGTGTTTCTCGGTTATAAATTAGAGTGGAGTGTGCCCGGACAAACCCACACAAGCTGATGTCTCCTGACTTTTGTTGGATTTTTAAATTTAATTTTTATTTTTTATTGGAGTAATTTTCCACCGTGTACGTGGACCACTTCTACTTTGTGCATTCCTCGGTTGATGGACATTTTCATTGCTTCCAAGCGTTGGCTATGGTAAATATTGTTGGAGTGCAGGATTGCCAGCCTGTGACTTTTTGATTCTCATTTTCACAGGTGATAGGCCCAGCAGTGGGTGTGATTGACTGACTGGTAGCACCGTGTTTTCCTTTTCAAAGCACCTTCTTTGTGTTTTCATTACTGGCACTTACCACGTCCCCGTTAGAATCGAGGGTACGCATTTCTCCACAATCGCTTCAGCATTTATTGTTTGCCGCATTTATGCTAATGGCCGTACTCGCTGCTGTGAGCTGATAGGTTTTTGTAATGTGGGTTTGCATGTCTTTGAAAATTCGTAAAACTCATCATTTTTCTCCACCGTTTTCTTTTCTGTTAAAAAAAAGGAAACAGTTGGGAGTACAATATATCTCTTGAAATTGTCTTCTTGGAAGGTTGCCCTATTTTGAAATTTTTGGTCGATTTTCCACCCCAGAATTTTTTTAGAGAGCAGGTGTCATTTCCCGAACTGCAAGTCTGGTGAATATTTAGTGACCTTTAGCAATGGGTTTAAAGCTGCTGTTGTGGGAAGTGGCCTCAAGCAGGCAGCATTTCTCCATTCCCAAATCTGGGTACTACGGCAGCAGAGCCTTTCTGGCAGTCGTGTTCCTAGGTTGTAAATTAAATTGGAATGTGCATGGAGAAACCCCCATACGTTTATGTCTCATTATTTCTTCTTGGATTTAAAAAATTTTTTTAATTGGGGTAAAGCTTAGAATATTGTTTGTCCTAGGTGTACACAATCTGGTTCATTTGTACATTATATATGTCTATTCAAGTACAGATCCTCTTCCCATGTAAAATGTTACAGAGGTTTCCGCAGACCTCCCTTGCTACATGGTCGGTCTTTTTGAGAAATGTATATAATATGTGTTTGTATAGATATAGCAACACTAATCTTAATTTATCCTTTCTCCCCACCTTTCCTTTTAGATGAGCATAGTTTGTTTTCTAAGTCTGTGAGTGTCTTTCTCTGTGGAAATATATTCATTTGTGTCAGTTATTAGATAACGCCTATAAGTGATATCATAGAATACAGGTCTTTGGTTTCCGAGTTACCTCATGTTTCGTGATTATCTCCAGACTCATTTGTGGTGCCTCAGAGAGCAATGGTTCATTGTTTTCCATGGCTAATATTCCATTGTGTACATGGACCACTTCTTCTTTATCCATTCACCTGTTGTTGGACATTTTCATTGCTTCACTGTCTTGGCTATTGTGAATAAGGCTGCACTGCAGCTTTTGCGGCCTGAGTCTTCTCGATTCTTGTCTTCTCAGGTGAGAGGTCCAATGGTGCGCCTGCTGGATTGAATGGTACCTCCATTTTTACTTTTAAACACAGCTCCTTTCTGTTCTCATTATTGGCTGTTACCCCTTTACGTCTCACCAGCAGGTAGAGGGGACACAGTTCTCTAAAACCCCTTCAGCATTTATTGTTTGTAGACATTTTGCTGATGGTCAGTCGACTGGTGTAAGTTGAAACTTTTTGTAGATTAGCTTGCATGCGTCTAACGCCCCCTGAGGTTGAGCTTTTATCCATTTTCCTTTTTTTTAAAACACCGTGAGTAAAACTTAACTCTTCATACTCTCTTCTTGAAACTTTTGCCTGTTTTGAATTTTTTTGTCCATTCCCTACTTCAGCACATTTTTTTAGGACAGGTGTCCTTTACAGCCCTGAGTCCTTGTGTATGTTAAGTGAGCATTAGCTCTGAGTTTAAAGCTGCTCTTGCAGGAAACGGCCACAAGGTGGCAGCATTTCTCCTTTTCCAAATTTGGTTACTAGGGAAACAGAGGCTTAATGGAAGTGGTGTTCTAGGTTGTAAATTAGAATGGAATGTGCCAGGAAAAAGCCCTTTAAGTTTATGTCTCATAACTTCTTGTTCATATTTGTAATTTACTTTTTATTCTTTATCCCAGCACATTTGATTACAATGGTTTGTTTGTTCTAGGTGTGCAAGATGTGCTTCTTTCACACACATACATGTTTCTATTCTTCCACGCATCCTTTTCCCATGTAGGTTATGCCACAATGTTGAGTAGTCTTCTCCTGGTCTTCCGTACGTCTTTGGTGATTATATATTTCACATGGTTTGTATATCTCTGTTAACCCCAATATGGTAATGTATCCAATCCTCATCCCTTTCTATTTGGTGAACCATAAGATTTTTTTAATGAATCTGTGATTGCCTTTCTCTGTGGAAATATCTTCATTGGTATCAATTTTTAAGTAACTCCTAAAAGTGATATGATAGGATATGTGTCTTTTGCTTTCTCACTTACTACAGGTGGCGTGATTACGTCTAGACTCATGTATGGTGCTGCAAATGGCATTGTTTCATTTTTTTCACTAGCGAATATTCCATCTGTACATGGAGGAGTTCTTCTTTGTCCACCCATCTGTTGGTGGACTTTTTGGTTACTTCCATATCTTGGCTATTGTAATACTGTGCCATGCAGATTTGCCTGCCTGTGTCTTTCCAATTCTCTCTTCTTAGATTATATGTCGAGGAGTGGTTCCGCTGGATCATATGGTAGCTCAATGTTTACCTTTTTAAGGCACCTCCATTCTGCTCTCATTTGTGGCCCTTTCCAACTTCCGTCCCCCTTGAAGTTGAGGGTACGCATTTCTCCACAACACCTTCAGCATTTTTGTTTGTAGATTTCTTGTTGATGGTTATTCTGACAATTGTGAGCTGATACCTTTTTGTGGTTGAATTCGCACGTGCCTCATAATCCGTTGAAATTGAGCTTTAAGGCATGTCCTTTTTATTTTTCAAGCTGTGATTACCCCTTAGTTCTTCAAATTGTTTTCTTAAAGTATGTGTCACATTTTGAAATGTTTTGGCCATTACCTCCCTCAAGACATTTTGAGGGCAGGTTTCATTTACAGTTCTGCAGTACTTGTTCCTATGAAATGACCATGAGCACAGGCTTTAATGCTGCTTTTGCAGGTAACTGCCAGAGGGTGGCAGCCTTTCTATGTTCCCCACCCTGGTAACTAGGGAGAAGCCCTTGCGGCCTGTGGTGTTTCTCGGTTATAAATTAGAGTGGAGTGTGCCCGGACAAACCCACACAAGCTGATGTCTCCTGACTTTTGTTGGATTTTTAAATTTAATTTTTATTTTTTATTGGAGTAATTTTCCACCGTGTACGTGGACCACTTCTCCTTTGTGCATTCCTCGGTTGATGGACATTTTCATTGCTTCCAAGCGTTGGCTATGGTAAATATTGTTGGAGTGCAGGATTGCCAGCCTGTGACTTTTTGATTCTCATTTTCACAGGTGATAGGCCCAGCAGTGGGTGTGATTGACTGACTGGTAGCACCGTGTTTTCCTTTTCAAAGCACCTTCTTTGTGTTTTCATTACTGGCACTTACCACCTCCCCGTTAGAATCGAGGGTACGCATTTCTCCACAATCGCTTCAGCATTTATTGTTTGCCGCATTTATGCTAATGGCCATACTGGCTGCTGTGAGCTGATAGGTTTTTGTAATGTGGGTTTGCATGTCTTTGAAAATTCGTAAAACTCATCATTTTTCTCCACCGTTTTCTTTTCTGTTAAAAAAAAGGAAACAGTTGGGAGTACAATATATCTCTTGAAATTGTCTTCTTGGAAGGTTGCCCTATTTTGAAATTTTTGGTCGATTTTCCACCCCAGAATTTTTTTAGAGAGCAGGTGTCATTTCCCGAACTGCAAGTTTGGTGAATATTTAGTGACCTTTAGCAATGG
Source organism: Eschrichtius robustus (assembly GCF_028021215.1). Taxonomy (NCBI): domain Eukaryota; kingdom Metazoa; phylum Chordata; class Mammalia; order Artiodactyla; family Eschrichtiidae; genus Eschrichtius; species Eschrichtius robustus. The sequence continues at coordinate 131,971 of NW_027175487.1, read as the reverse complement.
GTTTAAAGCTGCTGTTGTGGGAAGTGGCCTCAAGCAGGCAGCATTTCTCCATTCCCAAATCTGGGTACTAGGGCAGCAGAGCCTTTCTGGCAGTCGTGTTCGTAGGTTGTAAATTAAATTGGAATGTGCATGGAGAAACCCCCATACGTTTATGTCTCATTATTTCTTCTTGGATTTAAAAATTTTTTTTTAATTGGGGTAAAGCTTCGAATATTGTCTGTCCTAGGTGTACACAATCTGGTTCATTTGTACATTATATATGTCTATTCAAGTACAGATCCTCTTCCCATGTAAAATGTTACAGAGGTTTCCGCAGACCTCCCTTGCTACATGGTCGGTCTTTTTGAGAAATGTATATAATATGTGTTTGTATAGATATAGCAACACTAATCTTAATTTATCCTTTCTCCCCACCTTTCCTTTTAGATGAGCATAGTTTGTTTTCTAAGTCTGTGAGTGTCTTTCTCTGTGGAAATATATTCATTTGTGTCAGTTATTAGATAACGCCTATAAGTGATATCATAGAATACAGGTCTTTGGTTTCCGAGTTACCTCATGTTTCGTGATTATCTCCAGACTCATTTGTGGTGCCTCAGAGAGCAATGGTTCATTGTTTTCCATGGCTAATATTCCATTGTGTACATGGACCTCTTCTTCTTTATCCATTCACCTGTTGTTGGACATTTTCATTGCTTCACTGTCTTGGCTATTGTGAATAAGGCTGCACTGCAGCTTTTGCGGCCTGAGTCTTCTCGATTCTTGTCTTCTCAGGTGAGAGGTCCAATGGTGCGCCTGCTGGATTGAATGGTACCTCCATTTTTACTTTTAAACACAGCTCCTTTCTGTTCTCATTATTGGCTGTTACCCCTTTACGTCTCACCAGCAGGTAGAGGGGACACAGTTCTCTAAAACCCCTTCAGCATTTATTGTTTGTAGACTTTTTGCTGATGGTCAGTCGACTGGTGTAAGTTGAAACTTTTTATAGAATAGATTGCATGGGTCTAACACTCCCTGAGGTTGAGCTTTTATCCATTTTCCTTTTTTTTAAAACACCGTGAGTAAAACTTAACTCTTCATACTCTCTTCTTGAAACATTTGCCTGTTTTGAATTTTTTTGTCCATTCCCTCCTTCAGCACATTTTTTTAGGACAGGTGTCCTTTACAGCCCTGAGTCCTTGTGTATGTTAAGTGAGCATTAGCTCTGAGTTTAAGGCTGCTCTTGCAGGAAACGGCCACAAGGTGGCAGCATTTCTCCTTTTCCAAATTTCGTAACTAGGGAAACAGAGGCTTAATGGAAGTGGTGTTCTAGGTTGTAAATTAGAATGGAATGTGCCAGGAAAAAGCCCTTTAAGTTTATGTCTCATAACTTCTTGTTCATATTTGTAATTTACTTTTTATTCTTTATCCCAGCACATTTGATTACAATGGTTTGTTTGTTCTAGGTGTGCAAGATGTGCTTCTTTCACACACATACATGTTTCTATTCTTCCACGCATCCTTTTCCCATGTAGGTTATGCCACAATGTTGAGTAGTCTTCTCCTGGTCTTCCGTACGTCTTTGGTGATTATATATTTCACATGGTTTGTATATCTCTGTTAACCCCAATATGGTAATGTATCCAATCCTCATCCCTTTCTATTTGGTGAACCATAAGATTTTTTTAATGAATCTGTGATTGCCTTTCTCTGTGGAAATATCTTCATTGGTATCAATTTTTAAGTAACTCCTAAAAGTGATATGATAGGATATGTGTCTTTTGCTTTCTCACTTACTACAGGTGGCGTGATTACGTCTAGACTCATGTATGGTGCTGCAAATGGCATTGTTTCATTTTTTTCACTAGCGAATATTCCATCTGTACATGGAGGAGTTCTTCTTTGTCCACCCATCTGTTGGTGGACTTTTTGGTTACTTCCATATCTTGGCTATTGTAATACTGTGCCATGCAGATTTGCCTGCCTGTGTCTTTCCAATTCTCTCTTCTTAGATTATATGTCGAGGAGTGGTTCCGCTGGATCATATGGTAGCTCAATGTTTACCTTTTTAAGGCACCTCCATTCTGCTCTCATTTGTGGCCCTTTCCAACTTCCGTCCCCCTTGAAGTTGAGGGTACGCATTTCTCCACAACACCTTCAGCATTTTTGTTTGTAGATTTCTTGTTGATGGTTATTCTGACAATTGTGAGCTGATACCTTTTTGTGGTTGAATTCGCACGTGCCTCATAATCCGTTGAAATTGAGCTTTAAGGCATGTCCTTTTTATTTTTCAAGCTGTGATTACCCCTTAGTTCTTCAAATTGTTTTCTTAAAGTATGTGTCACATTTTGAAATGTTTTGGCCATTACCTCCCTCAAGACATTTTGAGGGCAGGTTTCATTTACAGTTCTGCAGTACTTGTTCCTATGAAATGACCATGAGCACAGGCTTTAATGCTGCTTTTGCAGGTAACTGCCAGAGGGTGGCAGCCTTTCTATGTTCCCCACCCTGGTAACTAGGGAGAAGCCCTTGCGGCCTGTGGTGTTTCTCGGTTATAAATTAGAGTGGAGTGTGCCCGGACAAACCCACACAAGCTGATGTCTCCTGACTTTTGTTGGATTTTTAAATTTAATTTTTATTTTTTATTGGAGTAATTTTCCACCGTGTACGTGGACCACTTCTACTTTGTGCATTCCTCGGTTGATGGACATTTTCATTGCTTCCAAGCGTTGGCTATGGTAAATATTGTTGGAGTGCAGGATTGCCAGCCTGTGACTTTTTGATTCTCATTTTCACAGGTGATAGGCCCAGCAGTGGGTGTGATTGACTGACTGGTAGCACCGTGTTTTCCTTTTCAAAGCACCTTCTTTGTGTTTTCATTACTGGCACTTACCACCTCCCCGTTAGAATCGAGGGTACGCATTTCTCCACAATCGCTTCAGCATTTATTGTTTGCCGCATTTATGCTAATGGCCATACTGGCTGCTGTGAGCTGATAGGTTTTTGTAATGTGGGTTTGCATGTCTTTGAAAATTCGTAAAACTCATCATTTTTCTCCACCGTTTTCTTTTCTGTTAAAAAAAAGGAAACAGTTGGGAGTACAATATATCTCTTGAAATTGTCTTCTTGGAAGGTTGCCCTATTTTGAAATTTTTGGTCGATTTTCCACCCCAGAATTTTTTTAGAGAGCAGGTGTCATTTCCCGAACTGCAAGTTTGGTGAATATTTAGTGACCTTTAGCAATGGGTTTAAAGCTGCTGTTGTGGGAAGTGGCCTCAAGCAGGCAGCATTTCTCCATTCCCAAATCTGGGTACTAGGGCAGCAGAGCCTTTCTGGCAGTCGTGTTCCTAGGTTGTAAATTAAATTGGAATGTGCATGGAGAAACCCCCATACGTTTATGTCTCATTATTTCTTCTTGGATTTAAAAAATTTTTTTAATTGGGGTAAAGCTTAGAATATTGTCTGTCCTAGGTGTACACAATCTGGTTCATTTGTACATTATATATGTCTATTCAAGTACAGATCCTCTTCCCATGTAAAATGTTACAGAGGTTTCCGCAGACCTCCCTTGCTACATGGTCGGTCTTTTTGAGAAATGTATATAATATGTGTTTGTATAGATATAGCAACACTAATCTTAATTTATCCTTTCTCCCCACCTTTCCTTTTAGATGAGCATAGTTTGTTTTCTAAGTCTGTGAGTGTCTTTCTCTGTGGAAATATATTCATTTGTGTCAGTTATTAGATAACGCCTATAAGTGATATCATAGAATACAGGTCTTTGGTTTCCGAGTTACCTCATGTTTCGTGATTATCTCCAGACTCATTTGTGGTGCCTCAGAGAGCAATGGTTCATTGTTTTCCATGGCTAATATTCCATTGTGTACATGGACCACTTCTTCTTTATCCATTCACCTGTTGTTGGACATTTTCATTGCTTCACTGTCTTGGCTATTGTGAATAAGGCTGCACTGCAGCTTTTGCGGCCTGAGTCTTCTCGATTCTTGTCTTCTCAGGTGAGAGGTCCAATGGTGCGCCTGCTGGATTGAATGGTACCTCCATTTTTACTTTTAAACACAGCTCCTTTCTGTTCTCATTATTGGCTGTTACCCCTTTACGTCTCACCAGCAGGTAGAGGGGACACAGTTCTCTAAAACCCCTTCAGCATTTATTGTTTGTAGACTTTTTGCTGATGGTCAGTCGACTGGTGTAAGTTGAAACTTTTTATAGAAGAGATTGCATGGGTCTAACACTCCCTGAGGTTGAGCTTTTATCCATTTTCCTTTTTTTTAAAACACCGTGAGTAAAACTTAACTCTTCATACTCTCTTCTTGAAACATTTGCCTGTTTTGAATTTTTTTGTCCATTCCCTCCTTCAGCACATTTTTTTAGGACAGGTGTCCTTTACAGCCCTGAGTCCTTGTGTATGTTAAGTGAGCATTAGCTCTGAGTTTAAGGCTGCTCTTGCAGGAAACGGCCACAAGGTGGCAGCATTTCTCCTTTTCCAAATTTCGTAACTAGGGAAACAGAGGCTTAATGGAAGTGGTGTTCTAGGTTGTAAATTAGAATGGAATGTGCCAGGAAAAAGCCCTTTAAGTTTATGTCTCATAACTTCTTGTTCATATTTGTAATTTACTTTTTATTCTTTATCCCAGCACATTTGATTACAATGGTTTGTTTGTTCTAGGTGTGCAAGATGTGCTTCTTTCACACACATACATGTTTCTATTCTTCCACGCAACCTTTTCCCATGTAGGTTATGCCACAATGTTGAGTAGTCTTCTCCTGGTCTTCCGTACGTCTTTGGTGATTATATATTTCACATGGTTTGTATATCTCTGTTAACCCCAATATGGTAATGTATCCAATCCTCATCCCTTTCTATTTGGTGAACCATAAGATTTTTTTAATGAATCTGTGATTGCCTTTCTCTGTGGAAATATCTTCATTGGTATCAATTTTTAAGTAACTCCTAAAAGTGATATGATAGGATATGTGTCTTTTGCTTTCTCACTTACTACAGGTGGCGTGATTACGTCTAGACTCATGTATGGTGCTGCAAATGGCATTGTTTCATTTTTTTCACTAGCGAATATTCCATCTGTACATGGAGGAGTTCTTCTTTGTCCACCCATCTGTTGGTGGACTTTTTGGTTACTTCCATATCTTGGCTATTGTAATACTGTGCCATGCAGATTTGCCTGCCTGTGTCTTTCCAATTCTCTCTTCTTAGATTATATGTCGAGGAGTGGTTCCGCTGGATCATATGGTAGCTCAATGTTTACCTTTTTAAGGCACCTCCATTCTGCTCTCATTTGTGGCCCTTTCCAACTTCCGTCCCCCTTGAAGTTGAGGGTACGCATTTCTCCACAACACCTTCAGCATTTTTGTTTGTAGATTTCTTGTTGATGGTTATTCTGACAATTGTGAGCTGATACCTTTTTGTGGTTGAATTCGCACGTGCCTCATAATCCGTTGAAATTGAGCTTTAAGGCATGTCCTTTTTATTTTTCAAGCTGTGATTACCCCTTAGTTCTTCAAATTGTTTTCTTAAAGTATGTGTCACATTTTGAAATGTTTTGGCCATTACCTCCCTCAAGACATTTTGAGGGCAGGTTTCATTTACAGTTCTGCAGTACTTGTTCCTATGAAATGACCATGAGCACAGGCTTTAATGCTGCTTTTGCAGGTAACTGCCAGAGGGTGGCAGCCTTTCTATGTTCCCCACCCTGGTAACTAGGGAGAAGCCCTTGCGGCCTGTGGTGTTTCTCGGTTATAAATTAGAGTGGAGTGTGCCCGGACAAACCCACACAAGCTGATGTCTCCTGACTTTTGTTGGATTTTTAAATTTAATTTTTATTTTTTATTGGAGTAATTTTCCACCGTGTACGTGGACCACTTCTACTTTGTGCATTCCTCGGTTGATGGACATTTTCATTGCTTCCAAGCGTTGGCTATGGTAAATATTGTTGGAGTGCAGGATTGCCAGCCTGTGACTTTTTGATTCTCATTTTCACAGGTGATAGGCCCAGCAGTGGGTGTGATTGACTGACTGGTAGCACCGTGTTTTCCTTTTCAAAGCACCTTCTTTGTGTTTTCATTACTGGCACTTACCACGTCCCCGTTAGAATCGAGGGTACGCATTTCTCCACAATCGCTTCAGCATTTATTGTTTGCCGCATTTATGCTAATGGCCATACTGGCTGCTGTGAGCTGATAGGTTTTTGTAATGTGGGTTTGCATGTCTTTGAAAATTCGTAAAACTCATCATTTTTCTCCACCGTTTTCTTTTCTGTTAAAAAAAAGGAAACAGTTGGGAGTACAATATATCTCTTGAAATTGTCTTCTTGGAAGGTTGCCCTATTTTGAAATTTTTGGTCGATTTTCCACCCCAGAATTTTTTTAGAGAGCAGGTGTCATTTCCCGAACTGCAAGTTTGGTGAATATTTAGTGACCTTTAGCAATGGGTTTAAAGCTGCTGTTGTGGGAAGTGGCCTCAAGCAGGCAGCATTTCTCCATTCCCAAATCTGGGTACTAGGGCAGCAGAGCCTTTCTGGCAGTCGTGTTCGTAGGTTGTAAATTAAATTGGAATGTGCATGGAGAAACCCCCATACGTTTATGTCTCATTATTTCTTCTTGGATTTAAAAATTTTTTTTTAATTGGGGTAAAGCTTCGAATATTGTCTGTCCTAGGTGTACACAATCTGGTTCATTTGTACATTATATATGTCTATTCAAGTACAGATCCTCTTCCCATGTAAAATGTTACAGAGGTTTCCGCAGACCTCCCTTGCTACATGGTCGGTCTTTTTGAGAAATGTATATAATATGTGTTTGTATAGATATAGCAACACTAATCTTAATTTATCCTTTCTCCCCACCTTTCCTTTTAGATGAGCATAGTTTGTTTTCTAAGTCTGTGAGTGTCTTTCTCTGTGGAAATATATTCATTTGTGTCAGTTATTAGATAACGCCTATAAGTGATATCATAGAATACAGGTCTTTGGTTTCCGAGTTACCTCATGTTTCGTGATTATCTCCAGACTCATTTGTGGTGCCTCAGAGAGCAATGGTTCATTGTTTTCCATGGCTAATATTCCATTGTGTACATGGACCTCTTCTTCTTTATCCATTCACCTGTTGTTGGACATTTTGATTGCTTCACTGTCTTGGCTATTGTGAATAAGGCTGCACTGCAGCTTTTGCGGCCTGAGTCTTCTCGATTCTTGTCTTCTCAGGTGAGAGGTCCAATGGTGCGCCTGCTGGATTGAATGGTACCTCCATTTTTACTTTTAAACACAGCTCCTTTCTGTTCTCATTATTGGCTGTTACCCCTTTACGTCTCACCAGCAGGTAGAGGGGACACAGTTCTCTAAAACCCCTTCAGCATTTATTGTTTGTAGACTTTTTGCTGATGGTCAGTCCACTGGTGTAAGTTGAAACTTTTTATAGAATAGATTGCATGGGTCTAACACTCCCTGAGGTTGAGCTTTTATCCATTTTCCTTTTTTTTAAAACACCGTGAGTAAAACTTAACTCTTCATACTCTCTTCTTGAAACATTTGCCTGTTTTGAATTTTTTTGTCCATTCCCTCCTTCAGCACATTTTTTTAGGACAGGTGTCCTTTACAGCCCTGAGTCCTTGTGTATGTTAAGTGAGCATTAGCTCTGAGTTTAAGGCTGCTCTTGCAGGAAACGGCCACAAGGTGGCAGCATTTCTCCTTTTCCAAATTTCGTAACTAGGGAAACAGAGGCTTAATGGAAGTGGTGTTCTAGGTTGTAAATTAGAATGGAATGTGCCAGGAAAAAGCCCTTTAAGTTTATGTCTCATAACTTCTTGTTCATATTTGTAATTTACTTTTTATTCTTTATCCCAGCACATTTGATTACAATGGTTTGTTTGTTCTAGGTGTGCAAGATGTGCTTCTTTCACACACATACATGTTTCTATTCTTCCACGCATCCTTTTCCCATGTAGGTTATGCCACAATGTTGAGTAGTCTTCTCCTGGTCTTCCGTACGTCTTTGGTGATTATATATTTCACATGGTTTGTATATCTCTGTTAACCCCAATATGGTAATGTATCCAATCCTCATCCCTTTCTATTTGGTGAACCATAAGATTTTTTTAATGAATCTGTGATTGCCTTTCTCTGTGGAAATATCTTCATTGGTATCAATTTTTAAGTAACTCCTAAAAGTGATATGATAGGATATGTGTCTTTTGCTTTCTCACTTACTACAGGTGGCGTGATTACGTCTAGACTCATGTATGGTGCTGCAAATGGCATTGTTTCATTTTTTTCACTAGCGAATATTCCATCTGTACATGGAGGAGTTCTTCTTTGTCCACCCATCTGTTGGTGGACTTTTTGGTTACTTCCATATCTTGGCTATTGTAATACTGTGCCATGCAGATTTGCCTGCCTGTGTCTTTCCAATTCTCTCTTCTTAGATTATATGTCGAGGAGTGGTTCCGCTGGATCATATGGTAGCTCAATGTTTACCTTTTTAAGGCACCTCCATTCTGCTCTCATTTGTGGCCCTTTCCAACTTCCGTCCCCCTTGAAGTTGAGGGTACGCATTTCTCCACAACACCTTCAGCATTTTTGTTTGTAGATTTCTTGTTGATGGTTATTCTGACAATTGTGAGCTGATACCTTTTTGTGGTTGAATTCGCACGTGCCTCATAATCCGTTGAAATTGAGCTTTAAGGCATGTCCTTTTTATTTTTCAAGCTGTGATTACCCCTTAGTTCTTCAAATTGTTTTCTTAAAGTATGTGTCACATTTTGAAATGTTTTGGCCATTACCTCCCTCAAGACATTTTGAGGGCAGGTTTCATTTACAGTTCTGCAGTACTTGTTCCTATGAAATGACCATGAGCACAGGCTTTAATGCTGCTTTTGCAGGTAACTGCCAGAGGGTGGCAGCCTTTCTATGTTCCCCACCCTGGTAACTAGGGAGAAGCCCTTGCGGCCTGTGGTGTTTCTCGGTTATAAATTAGAGTGGAGTGTGCCCGGACAAACCCACACAAGCTGATGTCTCCTGATTTTGTTGGATTTTTAAATTTAATTTTTATTTTTTATTGGAGTAATTTTCCACCGTGTACGTGGACCACTTCTACTTTGTGCATTCCTCGGTTGATGGACATTTTCATTGCTTCCAAGCGTTGGCTATGGTAAATATTGTTGGAGTGCAGGATTGCCAGCCTGTGACTTTTTGATTCTCATTTTCACAGGTGATAGGCCCAGCAGTGGGTGTGATTGACTGACTGGTAGCACCGTGTTTTCCTTTTCAAAGCACCTTCTTTGTGTTTTCATTACTGGCACTTACCACGTCCCCGTTAGAATCGAGGGTACGCATTTCTCCACAATCGCTTCAGCATTTATTGTTTGCCGCATTTATGCTAATGGCCATACTGGCTGCTGTGAGCTGATAGGTTTTTGTAATGTGGGTTTGCATGTCTTTGAAAATTCGTAAAACTCATCATTTTTCTCCACCGTTTTCTTTTCTGTTAAAAAAAAGGAAACAGTTGGGAGTACAATATATCTCTTGAAATTGTCTTCTTGGAAGGTTGCCCTATTTTGAAATTTTTGGTCGATTTTCCACCCCAGAATTTTTTTAGAGAGCAGGTGTCATTTCCCGAACTGCAAGTTTGGTGAATATTTAGTGACCTTTAGCAATGGGTTTAAAGCTGCTGTTGTGGGAAGTGGCCTCAAGCAGGCAGCATTTCTCCATTCCCAAATCTGGGTACTAGGGCAGCAGAGCCTTTCTGGCAGTCGTGTTCCTAGGTTGTAAATTAAATTGGAATGTGCATGGAGAAACCCCCATACGTTTATGTCTCATTATTTCTTCTTGGATTTAAAAAATTTTTTTAATTGGGGTAAAGCTTAGAATATTGTCTGTCCTAGGTGTACACAATCTGGTTCATTTGTACATTATATATGTCTATTCAAGTACAGATCCTCTTCCCATGTAAAATGTTACAGAGTTTTCCGCAGACCTCCCTTGCTACATGGTCGGTCTTTTTGAGAAATGTATATAATATGTGTTTGTATAGATATAGCAACACTAATCTTAATTTATCCTTTCTCCCCACCTTTCCTTTTAGATGAGCATAGTTTGTTTTCTAAGTCTGTGAGTGTCTTTCTCTGTGGAAATATATTCATTTGTGTCAGTTATTAGATAACGCCTATAAGTGATATCATAGAATACAGGTCTTTGGTTTCCGAGTTACCTCATGTTTCGTGATTATCTCCAGACTCATTTGTGGTGCCTCAGAGAGCAATGGTTCATTGTTTTCCATGGCTAATATTCCATTGTGTACATGGACCACTTCTTCTTTATCCATTCACCTGTTGTTGGACATTTTGATTGCTTCACTGTCTTGGCTATTGTGAATAAGGCTGCACTGCAGCTTTTGCGGCCTGAGTCTTCTCGATTCTTGTCTTCTCAGGTGAGAGGTCCAATGGTGCGCCTGCTGGATTGAATGGTACCTCCATTTTTACTTTTAAACACAGCTCCTTTCTGTTCTCATTATTGGCTGTTACCCCTTTACGTCTCACCAGCAGGTAGAGGGGACACAGTTCTCTAAAACCCCTTCAGCATTTATTGTTTGTAGACTTTTTGCTGATGGTCAGTCGACTGGTGTAAGTTGAAACTTTTTATAGAATAGATTGCATGGGTCTAACACTCCCTGAGGTTGAGCTTTTATCCATTTTCCTTGTTTTTAAAACACCGTGAGTAAAACTTAACTCTTCATACTCTCTTCTTGAAACATTTGCCTGTTTTGAATTTTTTTGTCCATTCCCTCCTTCAGCACATTTTTTTAGGACAGGTGTCCTTTACAGCCCTGAGTCCTTGTGTATGTTAAGTGAGCATTAGCTCTGAGTTTAAGGCTGCTCTTGCAGGAAACGGCCACAAGGTGGCAGCATTTCTCCTTTTCCAAATTTCGTAACTAGGGAAACAGAGGCTTAATGGAAGTGGTGTTCTAGGTTGTAAATTAGAATGGAATGTGCCAGGAAAAAGCCCTTTAAGTTTATGTCTCATAACTTCTTGTTCATATTTGTAATTTACTTTTTATTCTTTATCCCAGCACATTTGATTACAATGGTTTGTTTGTTCTAGGTGTGCAAGATGTGCTTCTTTCACACACATACATGTTTCTATTCTTCCACGCATCCTTTTCCCATGTAGGTTATGCCACAATGTTGAGTAGTCTTCTCCTGGTCTTCCGTACGTCTTTGGTGATTATATATTTCACATGGTTTGTATATCTCTGTTAACCCCAATATGGTAATGTATCCAATCCTCATCCCTTTCTATTTGGTGAACCATAAGATTTTTTTAATGAATCTGTGATTGCCTTTCTCTGTGGAAATATCTTCATTGGTATCAATTTTTAAGTAACTCCTAAAAGTGATATGATAGGATATGTGTCTTTTGCTTTCTCACTTACTACAGGTGGCGTGATTACGTCTAGACTCATGTATGGTGCTGCAAATGGCATTGTTTCATTTTTTTCACTAGCGAATATTCCATCTGTACATGGAGGAGTTCTTCTTTGTCCACCCATCTGTTGGTGGACTTTTTGGTTACTTCCATATCTTGGCTATTGTAATACTGTGCCATGCAGATTTGCCTGCCTGTGTCTTTCCAATTCTCTCTTCTTAGATTATATGTCGAGGAGTGGTTCCGCTGGATCATATGGTAGCTCAATGTTTACCTTTTTAAGGCACCTCCATTCTGCTCTCATTTGTGGCCCTTTCCAACTTCCGTCCCCCTTGAAGTTGAGGGTACGCATTTCTCCACAACACCTTCAGCATTTTTGTTTGTAGATTTCTTGTTGATGGTTATTCTGACAATTGTGAGCTGATACCTTTTTGTGGTTGAATTCGCACGTGCCTCATAATCCGTTGAAATTGAGCTTTAAGGCATGTCCTTTTTATTTTTCAAGCTGTGATTACCCCTTAGTTCTTCAAATTGTTTTCTTAAAGTATGTGTCACATTTTGAAATGTTTTGGCCATTACCTCCCTCAAGACATTTTGAGGGCAGGTTTCATTTACAGTTCTGCAGTACTTGTTCCTATGAAATGACCATGAGCACAGGCTTTAATGCTGCTTTTGCAGGTAACTGCCAGAGGGTGGCAGCCTTTCTATGTTCCCCACCCTGGTAACTAGGGAGAAGCCCTTGCGGCCTGTGGTGTTTCTCGGTTATAAATTAGAGTGGAGTGTGCCCGGACAAACCCACACAAGCTGATGTCTCCTGACTTTTGTTGGATTTTTAAATTTAATTTTTATTTTTTATTGGAGTAATTTTCCACCGTGTACGTGGACCACTTCTACTTTGTGCATTCCTCGGTTGATGGACATTTTCATTGCTTCCAAGCGTTGGCTATGGTAAATATTGTTGGAGTGCAGGATTGCCAGCCTGTGACTTTTTGATTCTCATTTTCACAGGTGATAGGCCCAGCAGTGGGTGTGATTGACTGACTGGTAGCACCGTGTTTTCCTTTTCAAAGCACCTTCTTTGTGTTTTCATTACTGGCACTTACCACGTCCCCGTTAGAATCGAGGGTACGCATTTCTCCACAATCGCTTCAGCATTTATTGTTTGCCGCATTTATGCTAATGGCCATACTGGCTGCTGTGAGCTGATAGGTTTTTGTAATGTGGGTTTGCATGTCTTTGAAAATTCGTAAAACTCATCATTTTTCTCCACCGTTTTCTTTTCTGTTAAAAAAAAGGAAACAGTTGGGAGTACAATATATCTCTTGAAATTGTCTTCTTGGAAGGTTGCCCTATTTTGAAATTTTTGGTCGATTTTCCACCCCAGAATTTTTTTAGAGAGCAGGTGTCATTTCCCGAACTGCAAGTTTGGTGAATATTTAGTGACCTTTAGCAATGGGTTTAAAGCTGCTGTTGTGGGAAGTGGCCTCAAGCAGGCAGCATTTCTCCATTCCCAAATCTGGGTACTAGGGCAGCAGAGCCTTTCTGGCAGTCGTGTTCCTAGGTTGTAAATTAAATTGGAATGTGCATGGAGAAACCCCCATACGTTTATGTCTCATTATTTCTTCTTGGATTTAAAAAATTTTTTTAATTGGGGTAAAGCTTAGAATATTGTTTGTCCTAGGTGTACACAATCTGGTTCATTTGTACATTATATATGTCTATTCAAGTACAGATCCTCTTCCCATGTAAAATGTTACAGAGGTTTCCGCAGACCTCCCTTGCTACATGGTCGGTCTTTTTGAGAAATGTATGTAATATGTGTTTGTATAGATATAGCAACACTAATCTTAATTTATCCTTTCTCCCCACCTTTCCTTTTAGATGAGCATAGTTTGTTTTCTAAGTCTGTGAGTGTCTTTCTCTGTGGAAATATATTCATTTGTGTCAGTTATTAGATAACGCCTATAAGTGATATCATAGAATACAGGTCTTTGGTTTCCGAGTTACCTCATGTTTCGTGATTATCTCCAGACTCATTTGTGGTGCCTCAGAGAGCAATGGTTCATTGTTTTCCATGGCTAATATTCCATTGTGTACATGGACCACTTCTTCTTTATCCATTCACCTGTTGTTGGATATTTTGATTGCTTCACTGTCTTGGCTATTGTGAATAAGGCTGCACTGCAGCTTTTGCGGCCTGAGTCTTCTCGATTCTTGTCTTCTCAGGTGAGAGGTCCAATGGTGCGCCTGCTGGATTGAATGGTACCTCCATTTTTACTTTTAAACACAGCTCCTTTCTGTTCTCATTATTGGCTGTTACCCCTTTACGTCTCACCAGCAGGTAGAGGGGACACAGTTCTCTAAAACCCCTTCAGCATTTATTGTTTGTAGACTTTTTGCTGATGGTCAGTCGACTGGTGTAAGTTGAAACTTTTTATAGAATAGATTGCATGGGTCTAACACTCCCTGAGGTTGAGCTTTTATCCATTTTCCTTTTTTTTAAAACACCGTGAGTAAAACTTAACTCTTCATACTCTCTTCTTGAAACATTTGCCTGTTTTGAATTTTTTTGTCCATTCCCTCCTTCAGCACATTTTTTTAGGACAGGTGTCCTTTACAGCCCTGAGTCCTTGTGTATGTTAAGTGAGCATTAGCTCTGAGTTTAAGGCTGCTCTTGCAGGAAACGGCCACAAGGTGGCAGCATTTCTCCTTTTCCAAATTTCGTAACTAGGGAAACAGAGGCTTAATGGAAGTGGTGTTCTAGGTTGTAAATTAGAATGGAATGTGCCAGGAAAAAGCCCTTTAAGTTTATGTCTCATAACTTCTTGTTCATATTTGTAATTTACTTTTTATTCTTTATCCCAGCACATTTGATTACAATGGTTTGTTTGTTCTAGGTGTGCAAGATGTGCTTCTTTCACACACATACATGTTTCTATTCTTCCACGCATCCTTTTCCCATGTAGGTTATGCCACAATGTTGAGTAGTCTTCTCCTGGTCTTCCGTACGTCTTTGGTGATTATATATTTCACATGGTTTGTATATCTCTGTTAACCCCAATATGGTAATGTATCCAATCCTCATCCCTTTCTATTTGGTGAACCATAAGATTTTTTTAATGAATCTGTGATTGCCTTTCTCTGTGGAAATATCTTCATTGGTATCAATTTTTAAGTAACTCCTAAAAGTGATATGATAGGATATGTGTCTTTTGCTTTCTCACTTACTACAGGTGGCGTGATTACGTCTAGACTCATGTATGGTGCTGCAAATGGCATTGTTTCATTTTTTTCACTAGCGAATATTCCATCTATACATGGAGGAGTTCTTCTTTGTCCACCCATCTGTTGGTGGACTTTTTGGTTACTTCCATATCTTGGCTATTGTAATACTGTGCCATGCAGATTTGCCTGCCTGTGTCTTTCCAATTCTCTCTTCTTAGATTATATGTCGAGGAGTGGTTCCGCTGGATCATATGGTAGCTCAATGTTTACCTTTTTAAGGCACCTCCATTCTGCTCTCATTTGTGGCCCTTTCCAACTTCCGTCCCCCTTGAAGTTGAGGGTACGCATTTCTCCACAACACCTTCAGCATTTTTGTTTGTAGATTTCTTGTTGATGGTTATTCTGACAATTGTGAGCTGATACCTTTTTGTGGTTGAATTCGCACGTGCCTCATAATCCGTTGAAATTGAGCTTTAAGGCATGTCCTTTTTATTTTTCAAGCTGTGATTACCCCTTAGTTCTTCAAATTGTTTTCTTAAAGTATGTGTCACATTTTGAAATGTTTTGGCCATTACCTCCCTCAAGACATTTTGAGGGCAGGTTTCATTTACAGTTCTGCAGTACTTGTTCCTATGAAATGACCATGAGCACAGGCTTTAATGCTGCTTTTGCAGGTAACTGCCAGAGGGTGGCAGCCTTTCTATGTTCCCCACCCTGGTAACTAGGGAGAAGCCCTTGCGGCCTGTGGTGTTTCTCGGTTATAAATTAGAGTGGAGTGTGCCCGGACAAACCCACACAAGCTGATGTCTCCTGACTTTTGTTGGATTTTTAAATTTAATTTTTATTTTTTATTGGAGTAATTTTCCACCGTGTACGTGGACCACTTCTACTTTGTGCATTCCTCGGTTGATGGACATTTTCATTGCTTCCAAGCGTTGGCTATGGTAAATATTGTTGGAGTGCAGGATTGCCAGCCTGTGACTTTTTGATTCTCATTTTCACAGGTGATAGGCCCAGCAGTGGGTGTGATTGACTGACTGGTAGCACCGTGTTTTCCTTTTCAAAGCACCTTCTTTGTGTTTTCATTACTGGCACTTACCACCTCCCCGTTAGAATCGAGGGTACGCATTTCTCCACAATCGCTTCAGCATTTATTGTTTGCCGCATTTATGCTAATGGCCATACTGGCTGCTGTGAGCTGATAGGTTTTTGTAATGTGGGTTTGCATGTCTTTGAAAATTCGTAAAACTCATCATTTTTCTCCACCGTTTTCTTTTCTGTTAAAAAAAAGGAAACAGTTGGGAGTACAATATATCTCTTGAAATTGTCTTCTTGGAAGGTTGCCCTATTTTGAAATTTTTGGTCGATTTTCCACCCCAGAATTTTTTTAGAGAGCAGGTGTCATTTCCCGAACTGCAAGTTTGGTGAATATTTAGTGACCTTTAGCAATGGGTTTAAAGCTGCTGTTGTGGGAAGTGGCCTCAAGCAGGCAGCATTTCTCCATTCCCAAATCTGGGTACTAGGGCAGCAGAGCCTTTCTGGCAGTCGTGTTCCTAGGTTGTAAATTAAATTGGAATGTGCATGGAGAAACCCCCATACGTTTATGTCTCATTATTTCTTCTTGGATTTAAAAAATTTTTTTAATTGGGGTAAAGCTTAGAATATTGTTTGTCCTAGGTGTACACAATCTGGTTCATTTGTACATTATATATGTCTATTCAAGTACAGATCCTCTTCCCATGTAAAATGTTACAGAGGTTTCCGCAGACCTCCCTTGCTACATGGTCGGTCTTTTTGAGAAATGTATATAATATGTGTTTGTATAGATATAGCAACACTAATCTTAATTTATCCTTTCTCCCCACCTTTCCTTTTAGATGAGCATAGTTTGTTTTCTAAGTCTGTGAGTGTCTTTCTCTGTGGAAATATATTCATTTGTGTCAGTTATTAGATAACGCCTATAAGTGATATCATAGAATACAGGTCTTTGGTTTCCGAGTTACCTCATGTTTCGTGATTATCTCCAGACTCATTTGTGGTGCCTCAGAGAGCAATGGTTCATTGTTTTCCATGGCTAATATTCCATTGTGTACATGGACCACTTCTTCTTTATCCATTCACCTGTTGTTGGACATTTTCATTGCTTCACTGTCTTGGCTATTGTGAATAAGGCTGCACTGCAGCTTTTGCGGCCTGAGTCTTCTCGATTCTTGTCTTCTCAGGTGAGAGGTCCAATGGTGCGCCTGCTGGATTGAATGGTACCTCCATTTTTACTTTTAAACACAGCTCCTTTCTGTTCTCATTATTGGCTGTTACCCCTTTACGTCTCACCAGCAGGTAGAGGGGACACAGTTCTCTAAAACCCCTTCAGCATTTATTGTTTGTAGACTTTTTGCTGATGGTCAGTCGACTGGTGTAAGTTGAAACTTTTTATAGAATAGATTGCATGGGTCTAACACTCCCTGAGGTTGAGCTTTTATCCATTTTCCTTGTTTTTAAAACACCGTGAGTAAAACTTAACTCTTCATACTCTCTTCTTGAAACATTTGCCTGTTTTGAATTTTTTTGTCCATTCCCTCCTTCAGCACATTTTTTTAGGACAGGTGTCCTTTACAGCCCTGAGTCCTTGTGTATGTTAAGTGAGCATTAGCTCTGAGTTTAAGGCTGCTCTTGCAGGAAACGGCCACAAGGTGGCAGCATTTCTCCTTTTCCAAATTTCGTAACTAGGGAAACAGAGGCTTAATGGAAGTGGTGTTCTAGGTTGTAAATTAGAATGGAATGTGCCAGGAAAAAGCCCTTTAAGTTTATGTCTCATAACTTCTTGTTCATATTTGTAATTTACTTTTTATTCTTTATCCCAGCACATTTGATTACAATGGTTTGTTTGTTCTAGGTGTGCAAGATGTGCTTCTTTCACACACATACATGTTTCTATTCTTCCACGCATCCTTTTCCCATGTAGGTTATGCCACAATGTTGAGTAGTCTTCTCCTGGTCTTCCGTACGTCTTTGGTGATTATATATTTCACATGGTTTGTATATCTCTGTTAACCCCAATATGGTAATGTATCCAATCCTCATCCCTTTCTATTTGGTGAACCATAAGATTTTTTTAATGAATCTGTGATTGCCTTTCTCTGTGGAAATATCTTCATTGGTATCAATTTTTAAGTAACTCCTAAAAGTGATATGATAGGATATGTGTCTTTTGCTTTCTCACTTACTACAGGTGGCGTGATTACGTCTAGACTCATGTATGGTGCTGCAAATGGCATTGTTTCATTTTTTTCACTAGCGAATATTCCATCTGTACATGGAGGAGTTCTTCTTTGTCCACCCATCTGTTGGTGGACTTTTTGGTTACTTCCATATCTTGGCTATTGTAATACTGTGCCATGCAGATTTGCCTGCCTGTGTCTTTCCAATTCTCTCTTCTTAGATTATATGTCGAGGAGTGGTTCCGCTGGATCATATGGTAGCTCAATGTTTACCTTTTTAAGGCACCTCCATTCTGCTCTCATTTGTGGCCCTTTCCAACTTCCGTCCCCCTTGAAGTTGAGGGTACGCATTTCTCCACAACACCTTCAGCATTTTTGTTTGTAGATTTCTTGTTGATGGTTATTCTGACAATTGTGAGCTGATACCTTTTTGTGGTTGAATTCGCACGTGCCTCATAATCCGTTGAAATTGAGCTTTAAGGCATGTCCTTTTTATTTTTCAAGCTGTGATTACCCCTTAGTTCTTCAAATTGTTTTCTTAAAGTATGTGTCACATTTTGAAATGTTTTGGCCATTACCTCCCTCAAGACATTTTGAGGGCAGGTTTCATTTACAGTTCTGCAGTACTTGTTCCTATGAAATGACCATGAGCACAGGCTTTAATGCTGCTTTTGCAGGTAACTGCCAGAGGGTGGCAGCCTTTCTATGTTCCCCACCCTGGTAACTAGGGAGAAGCCCTTGCGGCCTGTGGTGTTTCTCGGTTATAAATTAGAGTGGAGTGTGCCCGGACAAACCCACACAAGCTGATGTCTCCTGACTTTTGTTGGATTTTTAAATTTAATTTTTATTTTTTATTGGAGTAATTTTCCACCGTGTACGTGGACCACTTCTACTTTGTGCATTCCTCGGTTGATGGACATTTTCATTGCTTCCAAGCGTTGGCTATGGTAAATATTGTTGGAGTGCAGGATTGCCAGCCTGTGACTTTTTGATTCTCATTTTCACAGGTGATAGGCCCAGCAGTGGGTGTGATTGACTGACTGGTAGCACCGTGTTTTCCTTTTCAAAGCACCTTCTTTGTGTTTTCATTACTGGCACTTACCACGTCCCCGTTAGAATCGAGGGTACGCATTTCTCCACAATCGCTTCAGCATTTATTGTTTGCCGCATTTATGCTAATGGCCATACTGGCTGCTGTGAGCTGATAGGTTTTTGTAATGTGGGTTTGCATGTCTTTGAAAATTCGTAAAACTCATCATTTTTCTCCACCGTTTTCTTTTCTGTTAAAAAAAAGGAAACAGTTGGGAGTACAATATATCTCTTGAAATTGTCTTCTTGGAAGGTTGCCCTATTTTGAAATTTTTGGTCGATTTTCCACCCCAGAATTTTTTTAGAGAGCAGGTGTCATTTCCCGAACTGCAAGTTTGGTGAATATTTAGTGACCTTTAGCAATGGGTTTAAAGCTGCTGTTGTGGGAAGTGGCCTCAAGCAGGCAGCATTTCTCCATTCCCAAATCTGGGTACTAGGGCAGCAGAGCCTTTCTGGCAGTCGTGTTCCTAGGTTGTAAATTAAATTGGAATGTGCATGGAGAAACCCCCATACGTTTATGTCTCATTATTTCTTCTTGGATTTAAAAAATTTTTTTAATTGGGGTAAAGCTTAGAATATTGTTTGTCCTAGGTGTACACAATCTGGTTCATTTGTACATTATATATGTCTATTCAAGTACAGATCCTCTTCCCATGTAAAATGTTACAGAGGTTTCCGCAGACCTCCCTTGCTACATGGTCGGTCTTTTTGAGAAATGTATGTAATATGTGTTTGTATAGATATAGCAACACTAATCTTAATTTATCCTTTCTCCCCACCTTTCCTTTTAGATGAGCATAGTTTGTTTTCTAAGTCTGTGAGTGTCTTTCTCTGTGGAAATATATTCATTTGTGTCAGTTATTAGATAACGCCTATAAGTGATATCATAGAATACAGGTCTTTGGTTTCCGAGTTACCTCATGTTTCGTGATTATCTCCAGACTCATTTGTGGTGCCTCAGAGAGCAATGGTTCATTGTTTTCCATGGCTAATATTCCATTGTGTACATGGACCACTTCTTCTTTATCCATTCACCTGTTGTTGGATATTTTGATTGCTTCACTGTCTTGGCTATTGTGAATAAGGCTGCACTGCAGCTTTTGCGGCCTGAGTCTTCTCGATTCTTGTCTTCTCAGGTGAGAGGTCCAATGGTGCGCCTGCTGGATTGAATGGTACCTCCATTTTTACTTTTAAACACAGCTCCTTTCTGTTCTCATTATTGGCTGTTACCCCTTTACGTCTCACCAGCAGGTAGAGGGGACACAGTTCTCTAAAACCCCTTCAGCATTTATTGTTTGTAGACTTTTTGCTGATGGTCAGTCCACTGGTGTAAGTTGAAACTTTTTATAGAATAGATTGCATGGGTCTAACACTCCCTGAGGTTGAGCTTTTATCCATTTTCCTTTTTTTTAAAACACCGTGAGTAAAACTTAACTCTTCATACTCTCTTCTTGAAACATTTGCCTGTTTTGAATTTTTTTGTCCATTCCCTCCTTCAGCACATTTTTTTAGGACAGGTGTCCTTTACAGCCCTGAGTCCTTGTGTATGTTAAGTGAGCATTAGCTCTGAGTTTAAGGCTGCTCTTGCAGGAAACGGCCACAAGGTGGCAGCATTTCTCCTTTTCCAAATTTCGTAACTAGGGAAACAGAGGCTTAATGGAAGTGGTGTTCTAGGTTGTAAATTAGAATGGAATGTGCCAGGAAAAAGCCCTTTAAGTTTATGTCTCATAACTTCTTGTTCATATTTGTAATTTACTTTTTATTCTTTATCCCAGCACATTTGATTACAATGGTTTGTTTGTTCTAGGTGTGCAAGATGTGCTTCTTTCACACACATACATGTTTCTATTCTTCCACGCATCCTTTTCCCATGTAGGTTATGCCACAATGTTGAGTAGTCTTCTCCTGGTCTTCCGTACGTCTTTGGTGATTATATATTTCACATGGTTTGTATATCTCTGTTAACCCCAATATGGTAATGTATCCAATCCTCATCCCTTTCTATTTGGTGAACCATAAGATTTTTTTAATGAATCTGTGATTGCCTTTCTCTGTGGAAATATCTTCATTGGTATCAATTTTTAAGTAACTCCTAAAAGTGATATGATAGGATATGTGTCTTTTGCTTTCTCACTTACTACAGGTGGCGTGATTACGTCTAGACTCATGTATGGTGCTGCAAATGGCATTGTTTCATTTTTTTCACTAGCGAATATTCCATCTGTACATGGAGGAGTTCTTCTTTGTCCACCCATCTGTTGGTGGACTTTTTGGTTACTTCCATATCTTGGCTATTGTAATACTGTGCCATGCAGATTTGCCTGCCTGTGTCTTTCCAATTCTCTCTTCTTAGATTATATGTCGAGGAGTGGTTCCGCTGGATCATATGGTAGCTCAATGTTTACCTTTTTAAGGCACCTCCATTCTGCTCTCATTTGTGGCCCTTTCCAACTTCCGTCCCCCTTGAAGTTGAGGGTACGCATTTCTCCACAACACCTTCAGCATTTTTGTTTGTAGATTTCTTGTTGATGGTTATTCTGACAATTGTGAGCTGATACCTTTTTGTGGTTGAATTCGCACGTGCCTCATAATCCGTTGAAATTGAGCTTTAAGGCATGTCCTTTTTATTTTTCAAGCTGTGATTACCCCTTAGTTCTTCAAATTGTTTTCTTAAAGTATGTGTCACATTTTGAAATGTTTTGGCCATTACCTCCCTCAAGACATTTTGAGGGCAGGTTTCATTTACAGTTCTGCAGTACTTGTTCCTATGAAATGACCATGAGCACAGGCTTTAATGCTGCTTTTGCAGGTAACTGCCAGAGGGTGGCAGCCTTTCTATGTTCCCCACCCTGGTAACTAGGGAGAAGCCCTTGCGGCCTGTGGTGTTTCTCGGTTATAAATTAGAGTGGAGTGTGCCCGGACAAACCCACACAAGCTGATGTCTCCTGACTTTTGTTGGATTTTTAAATTTAATTTTTATTTTTTATTGGAGTAATTTTCCACCGTGTACGTGGACCACTTCTACTTTGTGCATTCCTCGGTTGATGGACATTTTCATTGCTTCCAAGCGTTGGCTATGGTAAATATTGTTGGAGTGCAGGATTGCCAGCCTGTGACTTTTTGATTCTCATTTTCACAGGTGATAGGCCCAGCAGTGGGTGTGATTGACTGACTGGTAGCACCGTGTTTTCCTTTTCAAAGCACCTTCTTTGTGTTTTCATTACTGGCACTTACCACCTCCCCGTTAGAATCGAGGGTACGCATTTCTCCACAATCGCTTCAGCATTTATTGTTTGCCGCATTTATGCTAATGGCCATACTGGCTGCTGTGAGCTGATAGGTTTTTGTAATGTGGGTTTGCATGTCTTTGAAAATTCGTAAAACTCATCATTTTTCTCCACCGTTTTCTTTTCTGTTAAAAAAAAGGAAACAGTTGGGAGTACAATATATCTCTTGAAATTGTCTTCTTGGAAGGTTGCCCTATTTTGAAATTTTTGGTCGATTTTCCACCCCAGAATTTTTTTAGAGAGCAGGTGTCATTTCCCGAACTGCAAGTTTGGTGAATATTTAGTGACCTTTAGCAATGGGTTTAAAGCTGCTGTTGTGGGAAGTGGCCTCAAGCAGGCAGCATTTCTCCATTCCCAAATCTGGGTACTAGGGCAGCAGAGCCTTTCTGGCAGTCGTGTTCCTAGGTTGTAAATTAAATTGGAATGTGCATGGAGAAACCCCCATACGTTTATGTCTCATTATTTCTTCTTGGATTTAAAAATTTTTTTTTAATTGGGGTAAAGCTTCGAATATTGTCTGTCCTAGGTGTACACAATCTGGTTCATTTGTACATTATATATGTCTATTCAAGTACAGATCCTCTTCCCATGTAAAATGTTACAGAGGTTTCCGCAGACCTCCCTTGCTACATGGTCGGTCTTTTTGAGAAATGTATATAATATGTGTTTGTATAGATATAGCAACACTAATCTTAATTTATCCTTTCTCCCCACCTTTCCTTTTAGATGAGCATAGTTTGTTTTCTAAGTCTGTGAGTGTCTTTCTCTGTGGAAATATATTCATTTGTGTCAGTTATTAGATAACGCCTATAAGTGATATCATAGAATACAGGTCTTTGGTTTCCGAGTTACCTCATGTTTCGTGATTATCTCCAGACTCATTTGTGGTGCCTCAGAGAGCAATGGTTCATTGTTTTCCATGGCTAATATTCCATTGTGTACATGGACCTCTTCTTCTTTATCCATTCACCTGTTGTTGGACATTTTCATTGCTTCACTGTCTTGGCTATTGTGAATAAGGCTGCACTGCAGCTTTTGCGGCCTGAGTCTTCTCGATTCTTGTCTTCTCAGGTGAGAGGTCCAATGGTGCGCCTGCTGGATTGAATGGTACCTCCATTTTTACTTTTAAACACAGCTCCTTTCTGTTCTCATTATTGGCTGTTACCCCTTTACGTCTCACCAGCAGGTAGAGGGGACACAGTTCTCTAAAACCCCTTCAGCATTTATTGTTTGTAGACTTTTTGCTGATGGTCAGTCGACTGGTGTAAGTTGAAACTTTTTATAGAATAGATTGCATGGGTCTAACACTCCCTGAGGTTGAGCTTTTATCCATTTTCCTTTTTTTTAAAACACCGTGAGTAAAACTTAACTCTTCATACTCTCTTCTTGAAACATTTGCCTGTTTTGAATTTTTTTGTCCATTCCCTCCTTCAGCACATTTTTTTAGGACAGGTGTCCTTTACAGCCCTGAGTCCTTGTGTATGTTAAGTGAGCATTAGCTCTGAGTTTAAGGCTGCTCTTGCAGGAAACGGCCACAAGGTGGCAGCATTTCTCCTTTTCCAAATTTCGTAACTAGGGAAACAGAGGCTTAATGGAAGTGGTGTTCTAGGTTGTAAATTAGAATGGAATGTGCCAGGAAAAAGCCCTTTAAGTTTATGTCTCATAACTTCTTGTTCATATTTGTAATTTACTTTTTATTCTTTATCCCAGCACATTTGATTACAATGGTTTGTTTGTTCTAGGTGTGCAAGATGTGCTTCTTTCACACACATACATGTTTCTATTCTTCCACGCATCCTTTTCCCATGTAGGTTATGCCACAATGTTGAGTAGTCTTCTCCTGGTCTTCCGTACGTCTTTGGTGATTATATATTTCACATGGTTTGTATATCTCTGTTAACCCCAATATGGTAATGTATCCAATCCTCATCCCTTTCTATTTGGTGAACCATAAGATTTTTTTAATGAATCTGTGATTGCCTTTCTCTGTGGAAATATCTTCATTGGTATCAATTTTTAAGTAACTCCTAAAAGTGATATGATAGGATATGTGTCTTTTGCTTTCTCACTTACTACAGGTGGCGTGATTACGTCTAGACTCATGTATGGTGCTGCAAATGGCATTGTTTCATTTTTTTCACTAGCGAATATTCCATCTGTACATGGAGGAGTTCTTCTTTGTCCACCCATCTGTTGGTGGACTTTTTGGTTACTTCCATATCTTGGCTATTGTAATACTGTGCCATGCAGATTTGCCTGCCTGTGTCTTTCCAATTCTCTCTTCTTAGATTATATGTCGAGGAGTGGTTCCGCTGGATCATATGGTAGCTCAATGTTTACCTTTTTAAGGCACCTCCATTCTGCTCTCATTTGTGGCCCTTTCCAACTTCCGTCCCCCTTGAAGTTGAGGGTACGCATTTCTCCACAACACCTTCAGCATTTTTGTTTGTAGATTTCTTGTTGATGGTTATTCTGACAATTGTGAGCTGATACCTTTTTGTGGTTGAATTCGCACGTGCCTCATAATCCGTTGAAATTGAGCTTTAAGGCATGTCCTTTTTATTTTTCAAGCTGTGATTACCCCTTAGTTCTTCAAATTGTTTTCTTAAAGTATGTGTCACATTTTGAAATGTTTTGGCCATTACCTCCCTCAAGACATTTTGAGGGCAGGTTTCATTTACAGTTCTGCAGTACTTGTTCCTATGAAATGACCATGAGCACAGGCTTTAATGCTGCTTTTGCAGGTAACTGCCAGAGGGTGGCAGCCTTTCTATGTTCCCCACCCTGGTAACTAGGGAGAAGCCCTTGCGGCCTGTGGTGTTTCTCGGTTATAAATTAGAGTGGAGTGTGCCCGGACAAACCCACACAAGCTGATGTCTCCTGACTTTTGTTGGATTTTTAAATTTAATTTTTATTTTTTATTGGAGTAATTTTCCACCGTGTACGTGGACCACTTCTACTTTGTGCATTCCTCGGTTGATGGACATTTTCATTGCTTCCAAGCGTTGGCTATGGTAAATATTGTTGGAGTGCAGGATTGCCAGCCTGTGACTTTTTGATTCTCATTTTCACAGGTGATAGGCCCAGCAGTGGGTGTGATTGACTGACTGGTAGCACCGTGTTTTCCTTTTCAAAGCACCTTCTTTGTGTTTTCATTACTGGCACTTACCACCTCCCCGTTAGAATCGAGGGTACGCATTTCTCCACAATCGCTTCAGCATTTATTGTTTGCCGCATTTATGCTAATGGCCATACTGGCTGCTGTGAGCTGATAGGTTTTTGTAATGTGGGTTTGCATGTCTTTGAAAATTCGTAAAACTCATCATTTTTCTCCACCGTTTTCTTTTCTGTTAAAAAAAAGGAAACAGTTGGGAGTACAATATATCTCTTGAAATTGTCTTCTTGGAAGGTTGCCCTATTTTGAAATTTTTGGTCGATTTTCCACCCCAGAATTTTTTTAGAGAGCAGGTGTCATTTCCCGAACTGCAAGTTTGGTGAATATTTAGTGACCTTTAGCAATGGGTTTAAAGCTGCTGTTGTGGGAAGTGGCCTCAAGCAGGCAGCATTTCTCCATTCCCAAATCTGGGTACTAGGGCAGCAGAGCCTTTCTGGCAGTCGTGTTCCTAGGTTGTAAATTAAATTGGAATGTGCATGGAGAAACCCCCATACGTTTATGTCTCATTATTTCTTCTTGGATTTAAAAAATTTTTTTAATTGGGGTAAAGCTTAGAATATTGTCTGTCCTAGGTGTACACAATCTGGTTCATTTGTACATTATATATGTCTATTCAAGTACAGATCCTCTTCCCATGTAAAATGTTACAGAGGTTTCCGCAGACCTCCCTTGCTACATGGTCGGTCTTTTTGAGAAATGTATATAATATGTGTTTGTATAGATATAGCAACACTAATCTTAATTTATCCTTTCTCCCCACCTTTCCTTTTAGATGAGCATAGTTTGTTTTCTAAGTCTGTGAGTGTCTTTCTCTGTGGAAATATATTCATTTGTGTCAGTTATTAGATAACGCCTATAAGTGATATCATAGAATACAGGTCTTTGGTTTCCGAGTTACCTCATGTTTCGTGATTATCTCCAGACTCATTTGTGGTGCCTCAGAGAGCAATGGTTCATTGTTTTCCATGGCTAATATTCCATTGTGTACATGGACCACTTCTTCTTTATCCATTCACCTGTTGTTGGACATTTTCATTGCTTCACTGTCTTGGCTATTGTGAATAAGGCTGCACTGCAGCTTTTGCGGCCTGAGTCTTCTCGATTCTTGTCTTCTCAGGTGAGAGGTCCAATGGTGCGCCTGCTGGATTGAATGGTACCTCCATTTTTACTTTTAAACACAGCTCCTTTCTGTTCTCATTATTGGCTGTTACCCCTTTACGTCTCACCAGCAGGTAGAGGGGACACAGTTCTCTAAAACCCCTTCAGCATTTATTGTTTGTAGACTTTTTGCTGATGGTCAGTCGACTGGTGTAAGTTGAAACTTTTTATAGAAGAGATTGCATGGGTCTAACACTCCCTGAGGTTGAGCTTTTATCCATTTTCCTTTTTTTTAAAACACCGTGAGTAAAACTTAACTCTTCATACTCTCTTCTTGAAACATTTGCCTGTTTTGAATTTTTTTGTCCATTCCCTCCTTCAGCACATTTTTTTAGGACAGGTGTCCTTTACAGCCCTGAGTCCTTGTGTATGTTAAGTGAGCATTAGCTCTGAGTTTAAGGCTGCTCTTGCAGGAAACGGCCACAAGGTGGCAGCATTTCTCCTTTTCCAAATTTCGTAACTAGGGAAACAGAGGCTTAATGGAAGTGGTGTTCTAGGTTGTAAATTAGAATGGAATGTGCCAGGAAAAAGCCCTTTAAGTTTATGTCTCATAACTTCTTGTTCATATTTGTAATTTACTTTTTATTCTTTATCCCAGCACATTTGATTACAATGGTTTGTTTGTTCTAGGTGTGCAAGATGTGCTTCTTTCACACACATACATGTTTCTATTCTTCCACGCAACCTTTTCCCATGTAGGTTATGCCACAATGTTGAGTAGTCTTCTCCTGGTCTTCCGTACGTCTTTGGTGATTATATATTTCACATGGTTTGTATATCTCTGTTAACCCCAATATGGTAATGTATCCAATCCTCATCCCTTTCTATTTGGTGAACCATAAGATTTTTTTAATGAATCTGTGATTGCCTTTCTCTGTGGAAATATCTTCATTGGTATCAATTTTTAAGTAACTCCTAAAAGTGATATGATAGGATATGTGTCTTTTGCTTTCTCACTTACTACAGGTGGCGTGATTACGTCTAGACTCATGTATGGTGCTGCAAATGGCATTGTTTCATTTTTTTCACTAGCGAATATTCCATCTGTACATGGAGGAGTTCTTCTTTGTCCACCCATCTGTTGGTGGACTTTTTGGTTACTTCCATATCTTGGCTATTGTAATACTGTGCCATGCAGATTTGCCTGCCTGTGTCTTTCCAATTCTCTCTTCTTAGATTATATGTCGAGGAGTGGTTCCGCTGGATCATATGGTAGCTCAATGTTTACCTTTTTAAGGCACCTCCATTCTGCTCTCATTTGTGGCCCTTTCCAACTTCCGTCCCCCTTGAAGTTGAGGGTACGCATTTCTCCACAACACCTTCAGCATTTTTGTTTGTAGATTTCTTGTTGATGGTTATTCTGACAATTGTGAGCTGATACCTTTTTGTGGTTGAATTCGCACGTGCCTCATAATCCGTTGAAATTGAGCTTTAAGGCATGTCCTTTTTATTTTTCAAGCTGTGATTACCCCTTAGTTCTTCAAATTGTTTTCTTAAAGTATGTGTCACATTTTGAAATGTTTTGGCCATTACCTCCCTCAAGACATTTTGAGGGCAGGTTTCATTTACAGTTCTGCAGTACTTGTTCCTATGAAATGACCATGAGCACAGGCTTTAATGCTGCTTTTGCAGGTAACTGCCAGAGGGTGGCAGCCTTTCTATGTTCCCCACCCTGGTAACTAGGGAGAAGCCCTTGCGGCCTGTGGTGTTTCTCGGTTATAAATTAGAGTGGAGTGTGCCCGGACAAACCCACACAAGCTGATGTCTCCTGACTTTTGTTGGATTTTTAAATTTAATTTTTATTTTTTATTGGAGTAATTTTCCACCGTGTACGTGGACCACTTCTACTTTGTGCATTCCTCGGTTGATGGACATTTTCATTGCTTCCAAGCGTTGGCTATGGTAAATATTGTTGGAGTGCAGGATTGCCAGCCTGTGACTTTTTGATTCTCATTTTCACAGGTGATAGGCCCAGCAGTGGGTGTGATTGACTGACTGGTAGCACCGTGTTTTCCTTTTCAAAGCACCTTCTTTGTGTTTTCATTACTGGCACTTACCACGTCCCCGTTAGAATCGAGGGTACGCATTTCTCCACAATCGCTTCAGCATTTATTGTTTGCCGCATTTATGCTAATGGCCATACTGGCTGCTGTGAGCTGATAGGTTTTTGTAATGTGGGTTTGCATGTCTTTGAAAATTCGTAAAACTCATCATTTTTCTCCACCGTTTTCTTTTCTGTTAAAAAAAAGGAAACAGTTGGGAGTACAATATATCTCTTGAAATTGTCTTCTTGGAAGGTTGCCCTATTTTGAAATTTTTGGTCGATTTTCCACCCCAGAATTTTTTTAGAGAGCAGGTGTCATTTCCCGAACTGCAAGTTTGGTGAATATTTAGTGACCTTTAGCAATGGGTTTAAAGCTGCTGTTGTGGGAAGTGGCCTCAAGCAGGCAGCATTTCTCCATTCCCAAATCTGGGTACTAGGGCAGCAGAGCCTTTCTGGCAGTCGTGTTCGTAGGTTGTAAATTAAATTGGAATGTGCATGGAGAAACCCCCATACGTTTATGTCTCATTATTTCTTCTTGGATTTAAAAATTTTTTTTTAATTGGGGTAAAGCTTCGAATATTGTCTGTCCTAGGTGTACACAATCTGGTTCATTTGTACATTATATATGTCTATTCAAGTACAGATCCTCTTCCCATGTAAAATGTTACAGAGGTTTCCGCAGACCTCCCTTGCTACATGGTCGGTCTTTTTGAGAAATGTATATAATATGTGTTTGTATAGATATAGCAACACTAATCTTAATTTATCCTTTCTCCCCACCTTTCCTTTTAGATGAGCATAGTTTGTTTTCTAAGTCTGTGAGTGTCTTTCTCTGTGGAAATATATTCATTTGTGTCAGTTATTAGATAACGCCTATAAGTGATATCATAGAATACAGGTCTTTGGTTTCCGAGTTACCTCATGTTTCGTGATTATCTCCAGACTCATTTGTGGTGCCTCAGAGAGCAATGGTTCATTGTTTTCCATGGCTAATATTCCATTGTGTACATGGACCTCTTCTTCTTTATCCATTCACCTGTTGTTGGACATTTTGATTGCTTCACTGTCTTGGCTATTGTGAATAAGGCTGCACTGCAGCTTTTGCGGCCTGAGTCTTCTCGATTCTTGTCTTCTCAGGTGAGAGGTCCAATGGTGCGCCTGCTGGATTGAATGGTACCTCCATTTTTACTTTTAAACACAGCTCCTTTCTGTTCTCATTATTGGCTGTTACCCCTTTACGTCTCACCAGCAGGTAGAGGGGACACAGTTCTCTAAAACCCCTTCAGCATTTATTGTTTGTAGACTTTTTGCTGATGGTCAGTCCACTGGTGTAAGTTGAAACTTTTTATAGAATAGATTGCATGGGTCTAACACTCCCTGAGGTTGAGCTTTTATCCATTTTCCTTTTTTTTAAAACACCGTGAGTAAAACTTAACTCTTCATACTCTCTTCTTGAAACATTTGCCTGTTTTGAATTTTTTTGTCCATTCCCTCCTTCAGCACATTTTTTTAGGACAGGTGTCCTTTACAGCCCTGAGTCCTTGTGTATGTTAAGTGAGCATTAGCTCTGAGTTTAAGGCTGCTCTTGCAGGAAACGGCCACAAGGTGGCAGCATTTCTCCTTTTCCAAATTTCGTAACTAGGGAAACAGAGGCTTAATGGAAGTGGTGTTCTAGGTTGTAAATTAGAATGGAATGTGCCAGGAAAAAGCCCTTTAAGTTTATGTCTCATAACTTCTTGTTCATATTTGTAATTTACTTTTTATTCTTTATCCCAGCACATTTGATTACAATGGTTTGTTTGTTCTAGGTGTGCAAGATGTGCTTCTTTCACACACATACATGTTTCTATTCTTCCACGCATCCTTTTCCCATGTAGGTTATGCCACAATGTTGAGTAGTCTTCTCCTGGTCTTCCGTACGTCTTTGGTGATTATATATTTCACATGGTTTGTATATCTCTGTTAACCCCAATATGGTAATGTATCCAATCCTCATCCCTTTCTATTTGGTGAACCATAAGATTTTTTTAATGAATCTGTGATTGCCTTTCTCTGTGGAAATATCTTCATTGGTATCAATTTTTAAGTAACTCCTAAAAGTGATATGATAGGATATGTGTCTTTTGCTTTCTCACTTACTACAGGTGGCGTGATTACGTCTAGACTCATGTATGGTGCTGCAAATGGCATTGTTTCATTTTTTTCACTAGCGAATATTCCATCTGTACATGGAGGAGTTCTTCTTTGTCCACCCATCTGTTGGTGGACTTTTTGGTTACTTCCATATCTTGGCTATTGTAATACTGTGCCATGCAGATTTGCCTGCCTGTGTCTTTCCAATTCTCTCTTCTTAGATTATATGTCGAGGAGTGGTTCCGCTGGATCATATGGTAGCTCAATGTTTACCTTTTTAAGGCACCTCCATTCTGCTCTCATTTGTGGCCCTTTCCAACTTCCGTCCCCCTTGAAGTTGAGGGTACGCATTTCTCCACAACACCTTCAGCATTTTTGTTTGTAGATTTCTTGTTGATGGTTATTCTGACAATTGTGAGCTGATACCTTTTTGTGGTTGAATTCGCACGTGCCTCATAATCCGTTGAAATTGAGCTTTAAGGCATGTCCTTTTTATTTTTCAAGCTGTGATTACCCCTTAGTTCTTCAAATTGTTTTCTTAAAGTATGTGTCACATTTTGAAATGTTTTGGCCATTACCTCCCTCAAGACATTTTGAGGGCAGGTTTCATTTACAGTTCTGCAGTACTTGTTCCTATGAAATGACCATGAGCACAGGCTTTAATGCTGCTTTTGCAGGTAACTGCCAGAGGGTGGCAGCCTTTCTATGTTCCCCACCCTGGTAACTAGGGAGAAGCCCTTGCGGCCTGTGGTGTTTCTCGGTTATAAATTAGAGTGGAGTGTGCCCGGACAAACCCACACAAGCTGATGTCTCCTGATTTTGTTGGATTTTTAAATTTAATTTTTATTTTTTATTGGAGTAATTTTCCACCGTGTACGTGGACCACTTCTACTTTGTGCATTCCTCGGTTGATGGACATTTTCATTGCTTCCAAGCGTTGGCTATGGTAAATATTGTTGGAGTGCAGGATTGCCAGCCTGTGACTTTTTGATTCTCATTTTCACAGGTGATAGGCCCAGCAGTGGGTGTGATTGACTGACTGGTAGCACCGTGTTTTCCTTTTCAAAGCACCTTCTTTGTGTTTTCATTACTGGCACTTACCACGTCCCCGTTAGAATCGAGGGTACGCATTTCTCCACAATCGCTTCAGCATTTATTGTTTGCCGCATTTATGCTAATGGCCATACTGGCTGCTGTGAGCTGATAGGTTTTTGTAATGTGGGTTTGCATGTCTTTGAAAATTCGTAAAACTCATCATTTTTCTCCACCGTTTTCTTTTCTGTTAAAAAAAAGGAAACAGTTGGGAGTACAATATATCTCTTGAAATTGTCTTCTTGGAAGGTTGCCCTATTTTGAAATTTTTGGTCGATTTTCCACCCCAGAATTTTTTTAGAGAGCAGGTGTCATTTCCCGAACTGCAAGTTTGGTGAATATTTAGTGACCTTTAGCAATGGGTTTAAAGCTGCTGTTGTGGGAAGTGGCCTCAAGCAGGCAGCATTTCTCCATTCCCAAATCTGGGTACTAGGGCAGCAGAGCCTTTCTGGCAGTCGTGTTCCTAGGTTGTAAATTAAATTGGAATGTGCATGGAGAAACCCCCATACGTTTATGTCTCATTATTTCTTCTTGGATTTAAAAAATTTTTTTAATTGGGGTAAAGCTTAGAATATTGTCTGTCCTAGGTGTACACAATCTGGTTCATTTGTACATTATATATGTCTATTCAAGTACAGATCCTCTTCCCATGTAAAATGTTACAGAGTTTTCCGCAGACCTCCCTTGCTACATGGTCGGTCTTTTTGAGAAATGTATATAATATGTGTTTGTATAGATATAGCAACACTAATCTTAATTTATCCTTTCTCCCCACCTTTCCTTTTAGATGAGCATAGTTTGTTTTCTAAGTCTGTGAGTGTCTTTCTCTGTGGAAATATATTCATTTGTGTCAGTTATTAGATAACGCCTATAAGTGATATCATAGAATACAGGTCTTTGGTTTCCGAGTTACCTCATGTTTCGTGATTATCTCCAGACTCATTTGTGGTGCCTCAGAGAGCAATGGTTCATTGTTTTCCATGGCTAATATTCCATTGTGTACATGGACCACTTCTTCTTTATCCATTCACCTGTTGTTGGACATTTTGATTGCTTCACTGTCTTGGCTATTGTGAATAAGGCTGCACTGCAGCTTTTGCGGCCTGAGTCTTCTCGATTCTTGTCTTCTCAGGTGAGAGGTCCAATGGTGCGCCTGCTGGATTGAATGGTACCTCCATTTTTACTTTTAAACACAGCTCCTTTCTGTTCTCATTATTGGCTGTTACCCCTTTACGTCTCACCAGCAGGTAGAGGGGACACAGTTCTCTAAAACCCCTTCAGCATTTATTGTTTGTAGACTTTTTGCTGATGGTCAGTCGACTGGTGTAAGTTGAAACTTTTTATAGAATAGATTGCATGGGTCTAACACTCCCTGAGGTTGAGCTTTTATCCATTTTCCTTGTTTTTAAAACACCGTGAGTAAAACTTAACTCTTCATACTCTCTTCTTGAAACATTTGCCTGTTTTGAATTTTTTTGTCCATTCCCTCCTTCAGCACATTTTTTTAGGACAGGTGTCCTTTACAGCCCTGAGTCCTTGTGTATGTTAAGTGAGCATTAGCTCTGAGTTTAAGGCTGCTCTTGCAGGAAACGGCCACAAGGTGGCAGCATTTCTCCTTTTCCAAATTTCGTAACTAGGGAAACAGAGGCTTAATGGAAGTGGTGTTCTAGGTTGTAAATTAGAATGGAATGTGCCAGGAAAAAGCCCTTTAAGTTTATGTCTCATAACTTCTTGTTCATATTTGTAATTTACTTTTTATTCTTTATCCCAGCACATTTGATTACAATGGTTTGTTTGTTCTAGGTGTGCAAGATGTGCTTCTTTCACACACATACATGTTTCTATTCTTCCACGCATCCTTTTCCCATGTAGGTTATGCCACAATGTTGAGTAGTCTTCTCCTGGTCTTCCGTACGTCTTTGGTGATTATATATTTCACATGGTTTGTATATCTCTGTTAACCCCAATATGGTAATGTATCCAATCCTCATCCCTTTCTATTTGGTGAACCATAAGATTTTTTTAATGAATCTGTGATTGCCTTTCTCTGTGGAAATATCTTCATTGGTATCAATTTTTAAGTAACTCCTAAAAGTGATATGATAGGATATGTGTCTTTTGCTTTCTCACTTACTACAGGTGGCGTGATTACGTCTAGACTCATGTATGGTGCTGCAAATGGCATTGTTTCATTTTTTTCACTAGCGAATATTCCATCTGTACATGGAGGAGTTCTTCTTTGTCCACCCATCTGTTGGTGGACTTTTTGGTTACTTCCATATCTTGGCTATTGTAATACTGTGCCATGCAGATTTGCCTGCCTGTGTCTTTCCAATTCTCTCTTCTTAGATTATATGTCGAGGAGTGGTTCCGCTGGATCATATGGTAGCTCAATGTTTACCTTTTTAAGGCACCTCCATTCTGCTCTCATTTGTGGCCCTTTCCAACTTCCGTCCCCCTTGAAGTTGAGGGTACGCATTTCTCCACAACACCTTCAGCATTTTTGTTTGTAGATTTCTTGTTGATGGTTATTCTGACAATTGTGAGCTGATACCTTTTTGTGGTTGAATTCGCACGTGCCTCATAATCCGTTGAAATTGAGCTTTAAGGCATGTCCTTTTTATTTTTCAAGCTGTGATTACCCCTTAGTTCTTCAAATTGTTTTCTTAAAGTATGTGTCACATTTTGAAATGTTTTGGCCATTACCTCCCTCAAGACATTTTGAGGGCAGGTTTCATTTACAGTTCTGCAGTACTTGTTCCTATGAAATGACCATGAGCACAGGCTTTAATGCTGCTTTTGCAGGTAACTGCCAGAGGGTGGCAGCCTTTCTATGTTCCCCACCCTGGTAACTAGGGAGAAGCCCTTGCGGCCTGTGGTGTTTCTCGGTTATAAATTAGAGTGGAGTGTGCCCGGACAAACCCACACAAGCTGATGTCTCCTGACTTTTGTTGGATTTTTAAATTTAATTTTTATTTTTTATTGGAGTAATTTTCCACCGTGTACGTGGACCACTTCTACTTTGTGCATTCCTCGGTTGATGGACATTTTCATTGCTTCCAAGCGTTGGCTATGGTAAATATTGTTGGAGTGCAGGATTGCCAGCCTGTGACTTTTTGATTCTCATTTTCACAGGTGATAGGCCCAGCAGTGGGTGTGATTGACTGACTGGTAGCACCGTGTTTTCCTTTTCAAAGCACCTTCTTTGTGTTTTCATTACTGGCACTTACCACGTCCCCGTTAGAATCGAGGGTACGCATTTCTCCACAATCGCTTCAGCATTTATTGTTTGCCGCATTTATGCTAATGGCCATACTGGCTGCTGTGAGCTGATAGGTTTTTGTAATGTGGGTTTGCATGTCTTTGAAAATTCGTAAAACTCATCATTTTTCTCCACCGTTTTCTTTTCTGTTAAAAAAAAGGAAACAGTTGGGAGTACAATATATCTCTTGAAATTGTCTTCTTGGAAGGTTGCCCTATTTTGAAATTTTTGGTCGATTTTCCACCCCAGAATTTTTTTAGAGAGCAGGTGTCATTTCCCGAACTGCAAGTTTGGTGAATATTTAGTGACCTTTAGCAATGGGTTTAAAGCTGCTGTTGTGGGAAGTGGCCTCAAGCAGGCAGCATTTCTCCATTCCCAAATCTGGGTACTAGGGCAGCAGAGCCTTTCTGGCAGTCGTGTTCCTAGGTTGTAAATTAAATTGGAATGTGCATGGAGAAACCCCCATACGTTTATGTCTCATTATTTCTTCTTGGATTTAAAAAATTTTTTTAATTGGGGTAAAGCTTAGAATATTGTTTGTCCTAGGTGTACACAATCTGGTTCATTTGTACATTATATATGTCTATTCAAGTACAGATCCTCTTCCCATGTAAAATGTTACAGAGGTTTCCGCAGACCTCCCTTGCTACATGGTCGGTCTTTTTGAGAAATGTATATAATATGTGTTTGTATAGATATAGCAACACTAATCTTAATTTATCCTTTCTCCCCACCTTTCCTTTTAGATGAGCATAGTTTGTTTTCTAAGTCTGTGAGTGTCTTTCTCTGTGGAAATATATTCATTTGTGTCAGTTATTAGATAACGCCTATAAGTGATATCATAGAATACAGGTCTTTGGTTTCCGAGTTACCTCATGTTTCGTGATTATCTCCAGACTCATTTGTGGTGCCTCAGAGAGCAATGGTTCATTGTTTTCCATGGCTAATATTCCATTGTGTACATGGACCACTTCTTCTTTATCCATTCACCTGTTGTTGGACATTTTCATTGCTTCACTGTCTTGGCTATTGTGAATAAGGCTGCACTGCAGCTTTTGCGGCCTGAGTCTTCTCGATTCTTGTCTTCTCAGGTGAGAGGTCCAATGGTGCGCCTGCTGGATTGAATGGTACCTCCATTTTTACTTTTAAACACAGCTCCTTTCTGTTCTCATTATTGGCTGTTACCCCTTTACGTCTCACCAGCAGGTAGAGGGGACACAGTTCTCTAAAACCCCTTCAGCATTTATTGTTTGTAGACTTTTTGCTGATGGTCAGTCGACTGGTGTAAGTTGAAACTTTTTATAGAATAGATTGCATGGGTCTAACACTCCCTGAGGTTGAGCTTTTATCCATTTTCCTTTTTTTTAAAACACCGTGAGTAAAACTTAACTCTTCATACTCTCTTCTTGAAACATTTGCCTGTTTTGAATTTTTTTGTCCATTCCCTCCTTCAGCACATTTTTTTAGGACAGGTGTCCTTTACAGCCCTGAGTCCTTGTGTATGTTAAGTGAGCATTAGCTCTGAGTTTAAGGCTGCTCTTGCAGGAAACGGCCACAAGGTGGCAGCATTTCTCCTTTTCCAAATTTCGTAACTAGGGAAACAGAGGCTTAATGGAAGTGGTGTTCTAGGTTGTAAATTAGAATGGAATGTGCCAGGAAAAAGCCCTTTAAGTTTATGTCTCATAACTTCTGGTTCATATTTGTAATTTACTTTTTATTCTTTATCCCAGCACATTTGATTACAATGGTTTGTTTGTTCTAGGTGTGCAAGATGTGCTTCTTTCACACACATACATTTTTCTATTCTTCCACGCATCCTTTTCCCATGTAGGTTATGCCACAATGTTGAGTAGTCTTCTCCTGGTCTTCCGTACGTCTTTGGTGATTATATATTTCACATGGTTTGTATATCTCTGTTAACCCCAATATGGTAATGTATCCAATCCTCATCCCTTTCTATTTGGTGAACCATAAGATTTTTTTAATGAATCTGTGATTGCCTTTCTCTGTGGAAATATCTTCATTGGTATCAATTTTTAAGTAACTCCTAAAAGTGATATGATAGGATATGTGTCTTTTGCTTTCTCACTTACTACAGGTGGCGTGATTACGTCTAGACTCATGTATGGTGCTGCAAATGGCATTGTTTCATTTTTTTCACTAGCGAATATTCCATCTGTACATGGAGGAGTTCTTCTTTGTCCACCCATCTGTTGGTGGACTTTTTGGTTACTTCCATATCTTGGCTATTGTAATACTGTGCCATGCAGATTTGCCTGCCTGTGTCTTTCCAATTCTCTCTTCTTAGATTATATGTCGAGGAGTGGTTCCGCTGGATCATATGGTAGCTCAATGTTTACCTTTTTAAGGCACCTCCATTCTGCTCTCATTTGTGGCCCTTTCCAACTTCCGTCCCCCTTGAAGTTGAGGGTACGCATTTCTCCACAACACCTTCAGCATTTTTGTTTGTAGATTTCTTGTTGATGGTTATTCTGACAATTGTGAGCTGATACCTTTTTGTGGTTGAATTCGCACGTGCCTCATAATCCGTTGAAATTGAGCTTTAAGGCATGTCCTTTTTATTTTTCAAGCTGTGATTACCCCTTAGTTCTTCAAATTGTTTTCTTAAAGTATGTGTCACATTTTGAAATGTTTTGGCCATTACCTCCCTCAAGACATTTTGAGGGCAGGTTTCATTTACAGTTCTGCAGTACTTGTTCCTATGAAATGACCATGAGCACAGGCTTTAATGCTGCTTTTGCAGGTAACTGCCAGAGGGTGGCAGCCTTTCTATGTTCCCCACCCTGGTAACTAGGGAGAAGCCCTTGCGGCCTGTGGTGTTTCTCGGTTATAAATTAGAGTGGAGTGTGCCCGGACAAACCCACACAAGCTGATGTCTCCTGACTTTTGTTGGATTTTTAAATTTAATTTTTATTTTTTATTGGAGTAATTTTCCACCGTGTACGTGGACCACTTCTACTTTGTGCATTCCTCGGTTGATGGACATTTTCATTGCTTCCAAGCGTTGGCTATGGTAAATATTGTTGGAGTGCAGGATTGCCAGCCTGTGACTTTTTGATTCTCATTTTCACAGGTGATAGGCCCAGCAGTGGGTGTGATTGACTGACTGGTAGCACCGTGTTTTCCTTTTCAAAGCACCTTCTTTGTGTTTTCATTACTGGCACTTACCACCTCCCCGTTAGAATCGAGGGTACGCATTTCTCCACAATCGCTTCAGCATTTATTGTTTGCCGCATTTATGCTAATGGCCATACTGGCTGCTGTGAGCTGATAGGTTTTTGTAATGTGGGTTTGCATGTCTTTGAAAATTCGTAAAACTCATCATTTTTC
The DNA here is from genome assembly GCF_028021215.1 of Eschrichtius robustus. Classification (NCBI taxonomy): domain Eukaryota; kingdom Metazoa; phylum Chordata; class Mammalia; order Artiodactyla; family Eschrichtiidae; genus Eschrichtius; species Eschrichtius robustus. The sequence goes on along the minus strand of NW_027175487.1, from coordinate 93,508 downwards.
TCCACCGTTTTCTTTTCTGTTAAAAAAAAGGAAACAGTTGGGAGTACAATATATCTCTTGAAATTGTCTTCTTGGAAGGTTGCCCTATTTTGAAATTTTTGGTCGATTTTCCACCCCAGAATTTTTTTAGAGAGCAGGTGTCATTTCCCGAACTGCAAGTTTGGTGAATATTTAGTGACCTTTAGCAATGGGTTTAAAGCTGCTGTTGTGGGAAGTGGCCTCAAGCAGGCAGCATTTCTCCATTCCCAAATCTGGGTACTAGGGCAGCAGAGCCTTTCTGGCAGTCGTGTTCCTAGGTTGTAAATTAAATTGGAATGTGCATGGAGAAACCCCCATACGTTTATGTCTCATTATTTCTTCTTGGATTTAAAAAATTTTTTTAATTGGGGTAAAGCTTAGAATATTGTTTGTCCTAGGTGTACACAATCTGGTTCATTTGTACATTATATATGTCTATTCAAGTACAGATCCTCTTCCCATGTAAAATGTTACAGAGGTTTCCGCAGACCTCCCTTGCTACATGGTCGGTCTTTTTGAGAAATGTATATAATATGTGTTTGTATAGATATAGCAACACTAATCTTAATTTATCCTTTCTCCCCACCTTTCCTTTTAGATGAGCATAGTTTGTTTTCTAAGTCTGTGAGTGTCTTTCTCTGTGGAAATATATTCATTTGTGTCAGTTATTAGATAACGCCTATAAGTGATATCATAGAATACAGGTCTTTGGTTTCCGAGTTACCTCATGTTTCGTGATTATCTCCAGACTCATTTGTGGTGCCTCAGAGAGCAATGGTTCATTGTTTTCCATGGCTAATATTCCATTGTGTACATGGACCACTTCTTCTTTATCCATTCACCTGTTGTTGGACATTTTCATTGCTTCACTGTCTTGGCTATTGTGAATAAGGCTGCACTGCAGCTTTTGCGGCCTGAGTCTTCTCGATTCTTGTCTTCTCAGGTGAGAGGTCCAATGGTGCGCCTGCTGGATTGAATGGTACCTCCATTTTTACTTTTAAACACAGCTCCTTTCTGTTCTCATTATTGGCTGTTACCCCTTTACGTCTCACCAGCAGGTAGAGGGGACACAGTTCTCTAAAACCCCTTCAGCATTTATTGTTTGTAGACTTTTTGCTGATGGTCAGTCGACTGGTGTAAGTTGAAACTTTTTATAGAATAGATTGCATGGGTCTAACACTCCCTGAGGTTGAGCTTTTATCCATTTTCCTTTTTTTTAAAACACCGTGAGTAAAACTTAACTCTTCATACTCTCTTCTTGAAACATTTGCCTGTTTTGAATTTTTTTGTCCATTCCCTCCTTCAGCACATTTTTTTAGGACAGGTGTCCTTTACAGCCCTGAGTCCTTGTGTATGTTAAGTGAGCATTAGCTCTGAGTTTAAGGCTGCTCTTGCAGGAAACGGCCACAAGGTGGCAGCATTTCTCCTTTTCCAAATTTCGTAACTAGGGAAACAGAGGCTTAATGGAAGTGGTGTTCTAGGTTGTAAATTAGAATGGAATGTGCCAGGAAAAAGCCCTTTAAGTTTATGTCTCATAACTTCTTGTTCATATTTGTAATTTACTTTTTATTCTTTATCCCAGCACATTTGATTACAATGGTTTGTTTGTTCTAGGTGTGCAAGATGTGCTTCTTTCACACACATACATGTTTCTATTCTTCCACGCATCCTTTTCCCATGTAGGTTATGCCACAATGTTGAGTAGTCTTCTCCTGGTCTTCCATACGTCTTTGGTGATTATATATTTCACATGGTTTGTATATATCTGTTAACCCCAATATGGTAATGTATCCAATCCTCATCCCTTTCTATTTGGTGAACCATAAGATTTTTTTAATGAATCTGTGATTGCCTTTCTCTGTGGAAATATCTTCATTGGTATCAATTTTTAAGTAACTCCTAAAAGTGATATGATAGGATATGTGTCTTTTGCTTTCTCACTTACTACAGGTGGCGTGATTACGTCTAGACTCATGTATGGTGCTGCAAATGGCATTGTTTCATTTTTTTCACTAGCGAATATTCCATCTGTACATGGAGGAGTTCTTCTTTGTCCACCCATCTGTTGGTGGACTTTTTGGTTACTTCCATATCTTGGCTATTGTAATACTGTGCCATGCAGATTTGCCTGCCTGTGTCTTTCCAATTCTCTCTTCTTAGATTATATGTCGAGGAGTGGTTCCGCTGGATCATATGGTAGCTCAATGTTTACCTTTTTAAGGCACCTCCATTCTGCTCTCATTTGTGGCCCTTTCCAACTTCCGTCCCCCTTGAAGTTGAGGGTACGCATTTCTCCACAACACCTTCAGCATTTTTGTTTGTAGATTTCTTGTTGATGGTTATTCTGACAATTGTGAGCTGATACCTTTTTGTGGTTGAATTCGCACGTGCCTCATAATCCGTTGAAATTGAGCTTTAAGGCATGTCCTTTTTATTTTTCAAGCTGTGATTACCCCTTAGTTCTTCAAATTGTTTTCTTAAAGTATGTGTCACATTTTGAAATGTTTTGGCCATTACCTCCCTCAAGACATTTTGAGGGCAGGTTTCATTTACAGTTCTGCAGTACTTGTTCCTATGAAATGACCATGAGCACAGGCTTTAATGCTGCTTTTGCAGGTAACTGCCAGAGGGTGGCAGCCTTTCTATGTTCCCCACCCTGGTAACTAGGGAGAAGCCCTTGCGGCCTGTGGTGTTTCTCGGTTATAAATTAGAGTGGAGTGTGCCCGGACAAACCCACACAAGCTGATGTCTCCTGACTTTTGTTGGATTTTTAAATTTAATTTTTATTTTTTATTGGAGTAATTTTCCACCGTGTACGTGGACCACTTCTACTTTGTGCATTCCTCGGTTGATGGACATTTTCATTGCTTCCAAGCGTTGGCTATGGTAAATATTGTTGGAGTGCAGGATTGCCAGCCTGTGACTTTTTGATTCTCATTTTCACAGGTGATAGGCCCAGCAGTGGGTGTGATTGACTGACTGGTAGCACCGTGTTTTCCTTTTCAAAGCACCTTCTTTGTGTTTTCATTACTGGCACTTACCACGTCCCCGTTAGAATCGAGGGTACGCATTTCTCCACAATCGCTTCAGCATTTATTGTTTGCCGCATTTATGCTAATGGCCATACTGGCTGCTGTGAGCTGATAGGTTTTTGTAATGTGGGTTTGCATGTCTTTGAAAATTCGTAAAACTCATCATTTTTCTCCACCGTTTTCTTTTCTGTTAAAAAAAAGGAAACAGTTGGGAGTACAATATATCTCTTGAAATTGTCTTCTTGGAAGGTTGCCCTATTTTGAAATTTTTGGTCGATTTTCCACCCCAGAATTTTTTTAGAGAGCAGGTGTCATTTCCCGAACTGCAAGTTTGGTGAATATTTAGTGACCTTTAGCAATGGGTTTAAAGCTGCTGTTGTGGGAAGTGGCCTCAAGCAGGCAGCATTTCTCCATTCCCAAATCTGGGTACTAGGGCAGCAGAGCCTTTCTGGCAGTCGTGTTCCTAGGTTGTAAATTAAATTGGAATGTGCATGGAGAAACCCCCATACGTTTATGTCTCATTATTTCTTCTTGGATTTAAAAAATTTTTTTAATTGGGGTAAAGCTTAGAATATTGTTTGTCCTAGGTGTACACAATCTGGTTCATTTGTACATTATATATGTCTATTCAAGTACAGATCCTCTTCCCATGTAAAATGTTACAGAGGTTTCCGCAGACCTCCCTTGCTACATGGTCGGTCTTTTTGAGAAATGTATATAATATGTGTTTGTATAGATATAGCAACACTAATCTTAATTTATCCTTTCTCCCCACCTTTCCTTTTAGATGAGCATAGTTTGTTTTCTAAGTCTGTGAGTGTCTTTCTCTGTGGAAATATATTCATTTGTGTCAGTTATTAGATAACGCCTATAAGTGATATCATAGAATACAGGTCTTTGGTTTCCGAGTTACCTCATGTTTCGTGATTATCTCCAGACTCATTTGTGGTGCCTCAGAGAGCAATGGTTCATTGTTTTCCATGGCTAATATTCCATTGTGTACATGGACCACTTCTTCTTTATCCATTCACCTGTTGTTGGACATTTTCATTGCTTCACTGTCTTGGCTATTGTGAATAAGGCTGCACTGCAGCTTTTGCGGCCTGAGTCTTCTCGATTCTTGTCTTCTCAGGTGAGAGGTCCAATGGTGCGCCTGCTGGATTGAATGGTACCTCCATTTTTACTTTTAAACACAGCTCCTTTCTGTTCTCATTATTGGCTGTTACCCCTTTACGTCTCACCAGCAGGTAGAGGGGACACAGTTCTCTAAAACCCCTTCAGCATTTATTGTTTGTAGACTTTTTGCTGATGGTCAGTCGACTGGTGTAAGTTGAAACTTTTTATAGAATAGATTGCATGGGTCTAACACTCCCTGAGGTTGAGCTTTTATCCATTTTCCTTTTTTTTAAAACACCGTGAGTAAAACTTAACTCTTCATACTCTCTTCTTGAAACATTTGCCTGTTTTGAATTTTTTTGTCCATTCCCTCCTTCAGCACATTTTTTTAGGACAGGTGTCCTTTACAGCCCTGAGTCCTTGTGTATGTTAAGTGAGCATTAGCTCTGAGTTTAAGGCTGCTCTTGCAGGAAACGGCCACAAGGTGGCAGCATTTCTCCTTTTCCAAATTTCGTAACTAGGGAAACAGAGGCTTAATGGAAGTGGTGTTCTAGGTTGTAAATTAGAATGGAATGTGCCAGGAAAAAGCCCTTTAAGTTTATGTCTCATAACTTCTGGTTCATATTTGTAATTTACTTTTTATTCTTTATCCCAGCACATTTGATTACAATGGTTTGTTTGTTCTAGGTGTGCAAGATGTGCTTCTTTCACACACATACATGTTTCTATTCTTCCACGCATCCTTTTCCCATGTAGGTTATGCCACAATGTTGAGTAGTCTTCTCCTGGTCTTCCATACGTCTTTGGTGATTATATATTTCACATGGTTTGTATATATCTGTTAACCCCAATATGGTAATGTATCCAATCCTCATCCCTTTCTATTTGGTGAACCATAAGATTTTTTTAATGAATCTGTGATTGCCTTTCTCTGTGGAAATATCTTCATTGGTATCAATTTTTAAGTAACTCCTAAAAGTGATATGATAGGATATGTGTCTTTTGCTTTCTCACTTACTACAGGTGGCGTGATTACGTCTAGACTCATGTATGGTGCTGCAAATGGCATTGTTTCATTTTTTTCACTAGCGAATATTCCATCTGTACATGGAGGAGTTCTTCTTTGTCCACCCATCTGTTGGTGGACTTTTTGGTTACTTCCATATCTTGGCTATTGTAATACTGTGCCATGCAGATTAGCCTGCCTGTGTCTTTCCAATTCTCTCTTCTTAGATTATATGTCGAGGAGTGGTTCCGCTGGATCATATGGTAGCTCAATGTTTACCTTTTTAAGGCACCTCCATTCTGCTCTCATTTGTGGCCCTTTCCAACTTCCGTCCCCCTTGAAGTTGAGGGTACGCATTTCTCCACAACACCTTCAGCATTTTTGTTTGTAGATTTCTTGTTGATGGTTATTCTGACAATTGTGAGCTGATACCTTTTTGTGGTTGAATTCGCACGTGCCTCATAATCCGTTGAAATTGAGCTTTAAGGCATGTCCTTTTTATTTTTCAAGCTGTGATTACCCCTTAGTTCTTCAAATTGTTTTCTTAAAGTATGTGTCACATTTTGAAATGTTTTGGCCATTACCTCCCTCAAGACATTTTGAGGGCAGGTTTCATTTACAGTTCTGCAGTACTTGTTCCTATGAAATGACCATGAGCACAGGCTTTAATGCTGCTTTTGCAGGTAACTGCCAGAGGGTGGCAGCCTTTCTATGTTCCCCACCCTGGTAACTAGGGAGAAGCCCTTGCGGCCTGTGGTGTTTCTCGGTTATAAATTAGAGTGGAGTGTGCCCGGACAAACCCACACAAGCTGATGTCTCCTGACTTTTGTTGGATTTTTAAATTTAATTTTTATTTTTTATTGGAGTAATTTTCCACCGTGTACGTGGACCACTTCTACTTTGTGCATTCCTCGGTTGATGGACATTTTCATTGCTTCCAAGCGTTGGCTATGGTAAATATTGTTGGAGTGCAGGATTGCCAGCCTGTGACTTTTTGATTCTCATTTTCACAGGTGATAGGCCCAGCAGTGGGTGTGATTGACTGACTGGTAGCACCGTGTTTTCCTTTTCAAAGCACCTTCTTTGTGTTTTCATTACTGGCACTTACCACGTCCCCGTTAGAATCGAGGGTACGCATTTCTCCACAATCGCTTCAGCATTTATTGTTTGCCGCATTTATGCTAATGGCCATACTGGCTGCTGTGAGCTGATAGGTTTTTGTAATGTGGGTTTGCATGTCTTTGAAAATTCGTAAAACTCATCATTTTTCTCCACCGTTTTCTTTTCTGTTAAAAAAAAGGAAACAGTTGGGAGTACAATATATCTCTTGAAATTGTCTTCTTGGAAGGTTGCCCTATTTTGAAATTTTTGGTCGATTTTCCACCCCAGAATTTTTTTAGAGAGCAGGTGTCATTTCCCGAACTGCAAGTTTGGTGAATATTTAGTGACCTTTAGCAATGGGTTTAAAGCTGCTGTTGTGGGAAGTGGCCTCAAGCAGGCAGCATTTCTCCATTCCCAAATCTGGGTACTAGGGCAGCAGAGCCTTTCTGGCAGTCGTGTTCCTAGGTTGTAAATTAAATTGGAATGTGCATGGAGAAACCCCCATACGTTTATGTCTCATTATTTCTTCTTGGATTTAAAAAATTTTTTTAATTGGGGTAAAGCTTAGAATATTGTTTGTCCTAGGTGTACACAATCTGGTTCATTTGTACATTATATATGTCTATTCAAGTACAGATCCTCTTCCCATGTAAAATGTTACAGAGGTTTCCGCAGACCTCCCTTGCTACATGGTCGGTCTTTTTGAGAAATGTATATAATATGTGTTTGTATAGATATAGCAACACTAATCTTAATTTATCCTTTCTCCCCACCTTTCCTTTTAGATGAGCATAGTTTGTTTTCTAAGTCTGTGAGTGTCTTTCTCTGTGGAAATATATTCATTTGTGTCAGTTATTAGATAACGCCTATAAGTGATATCATAGAATACAGGTCTTTGGTTTCCGAGTTACCTCATGTTTCGTGATTATCTCCAGACTCATTTGTGGTGCCTCAGAGAGCAATGGTTCATTGTTTTCCATGGCTAATATTCCATTGTGTACATGGACCACTTCTTCTTTATCCATTCACCTGTTGTTGGACATTTTCATTGCTTCACTGTCTTGGCTATTGTGAATAAGGCTGCACTGCAGCTTTTGCGGCCTGAGTCTTCTCGATTCTTGTCTTCTCAGGTGAGAGGTCCAATGGTGCGCCTGCTGGATTGAATGGTACCTCCATTTTTACTTTTAAACACAGCTCCTTTCTGTTCTCATTATTGGCTGTTACCCCTTTACGTCTCACCAGCAGGTAGAGGGGACACAGTTCTCTAAAACCCCTTCAGCATTTATTGTTTGTAGACTTTTTGCTGATGGTCAGTCGACTGGTGTAAGTTGAAACTTTTTATAGAATAGATTGCATGGGTCTAACACTCCCTGAGGTTGAGCTTTTATCCATTTTCCTTTTTTTTAAAACACCGTGAGTAAAACTTAACTCTTCATACTCTCTTCTTGAAACATTTGCCTGTTTTGAATTTTTTTGTCCATTCCCTCCTTCAGCACATTTTTTTAGGACAGGTGTCCTTTACAGCCCTGAGTCCTTGTGTATGTTAAGTGAGCATTAGCTCTGAGTTTAAGGCTGCTCTTGCAGGAAACGGCCACAAGGTGGCAGCATTTCTCCTTTTCCAAATTTCGTAACTAGGGAAACAGAGGCTTAATGGAAGTGGTGTTCTAGGTTGTAAATTAGAATGGAATGTGCCAGGAAAAAGCCCTTTAAGTTTATGTCTCATAACTTCTGGTTCATATTTGTAATTTACTTTTTATTCTTTATCCCAGCACATTTGATTACAATGGTTTGTTTGTTCTAGGTGTGCAAGATGTGCTTCTTTCACACACATACATGTTTCTATTCTTCCACGCATCCTTTTCCCATGTAGGTTATGCCACAATGTTGAGTAGTCTTCTCCTGGTCTTCCATACGTCTTTGGTGATTATATATTTCACATGGTTTGTATATCTCTGTTAACCCCAATATGGTAATGTATCCAATCCTCATCCCTTTCTATTTGGTGAACCATAAGATTTTTTTAATGAATCTGTGATTGCCTTTCTCTGTGGAAATATCTTCATTGGTATCAATTTTTAAGTAACTCCTAAAAGTGATATGATAGGATATGTGTCTTTTGCTTTCTCACTTACTACAGGTGGCGTGATTACGTCTAGACTCATGTATGGTGCTGCAAATGGCATTGTTTCATTTTTTTCACTAGCGAATATTCCATCTGTACATGGAGGAGTTCTTCTTTGTCCACCCATCTGTTGGTGGACTTTTTGGTTACTTCCATATCTTGGCTATTGTAATACTGTGCCATGCAGATTTGCCTGCCTGTGTCTTTCCAATTCTCTCTTCTTAGATTATATGTCGAGGAGTGGTTCCGCTGGATCATATGGTAGCTCAATGTTTACCTTTTTAAGGCACCTCCATTCTGCTCTCATTTGTGGCCCTTTCCAACTTCCGTCCCCCTTGAAGTTGAGGGTACGCATTTCTCCACAACACCTTCAGCATTTTTGTTTGTAGATTTCTTGTTGATGGTTATTCTGACAATTGTGAGCTGATACCTTTTTGTGGTTGAATTCGCACGTGCCTCATAATCCGTTGAAATTGAGCTTTAAGGCATGTCCTTTTTATTTTTCAAGCTGTGATTACCCCTTAGTTCTTCAAATTGTTTTCTTAAAGTATGTGTCACATTTTGAAATGTTTTGGCCATTACCTCCCTCAAGACATTTTGAGGGCAGGTTTCATTTACAGTTCTGCAGTACTTGTTCCTATGAAATGACCATGAGCACAGGCTTTAATGCTGCTTTTGCAGGTAACTGCCAGAGGGTGGCAGCCTTTCTATGTTCCCCACCCTGGTAACTAGGGAGAAGCCCTTGCGGCCTGTGGTGTTTCTCGGTTATAAATTAGAGTGGAGTGTGCCCGGACAAACCCACACAAGCTGATGTCTCCTGACTTTTGTTGGATTTTTAAATTTAATTTTTATTTTTTATTGGAGTAATTTTCCACCGTGTACGTGGACCACTTCTACTTTGTGCATTCCTCGGTTGATGGACATTTTCATTGCTTCCAAGCGTTGGCTATGGTAAATATTGTTGGAGTGCAGGATTGCCAGCCTGTGACTTTTTGATTCTCATTTTCACAGGTGATAGGCCCAGCAGTGGGTGTGATTGACTGACTGGTAGCACCGTGTTTTCCTTTTCAAAGCACCTTCTTTGTGTTTTCATTACTGGCACTCACCACGTCCCCGTTAGAATCGAGGGTACGCATTTCTCCACAATCGCTTCAGCATTTATTGTTTGCCGCATTTATGCTAATGGCCATACTGGCTGCTGTGAGCTGATAGGTTTTTGTAATGTGGGTTTGCATGTCTTTGAAAATTCGTAAAACTCATCATTTTTCTCCACCGTTTTCTTTTCTGTTAAAAAAAAGGAAACAGTTGGGAGTACAATATATCTCTTGAAATTGTCTTCTTGGAAGGTTGCCCTATTTTGAAATTTTTGGTCGATTTTCCACCCCAGAATTTTTTTAGAGAGCAGGTGTCATTTCCCGAACTGCAAGTTTGGTGAATATTTAGTGACCTTTAGCAATGGGTTTAAAGCTGCTGTTGTGGGAAGTGGCCTCAAGCAGGCAGCATTTCTCCATTCCCAAATCTGGGTACTAGGGCAGCAGAGCCTTTCTGGCAGTCGTGTTCCTAGGTTGTAAATTAAATTGGAATGTGCATGGAGAAACCCCCATACGTTTATGTCTCATTATTTCTTCTTGGATTTAAAAAATTTTTTTAATTGGGGTAAAGCTTAGAATATTGTTTGTCCTAGGTGTACACAATCTGGTTCATTTGTACATTATATATGTCTATTCAAGTACAGATCCTCTTCCCATGTAAAATGTTACAGAGGTTTCCGCAGACCTCCCTTGCTACATGGTCGGTCTTTTTGAGAAATGTATATAATATGTGTTTGTATAGATATAGCAACACTAATCTTAATTTATCCTTTCTCCCCACCTTTCCTTTTAGATGAGCATAGTTTGTTTTCTAAGTCTGTGAGTGTCTTTCTCTGTGGAAATATATTCATTTGTGTCAGTTATTAGATAACGCCTATAAGTGATATCATAGAATACAGGTCTTTGGTTTCCGAGTTACCTCATGTTTCGTGATTATCTCCAGACTCATTTGTGGTGCCTCAGAGAGCAATGGTTCATTGTTTTCCATGGCTAATATTCCATTGTGTACATGGACCACTTCTTCTTTATCCATTCACCTGTTGTTGGACATTTTCATTGCTTCACTGTCTTGGCTATTGTGAATAAGGCTGCACTGCAGCTTTTGCGGCCTGAGTCTTCTCGATTCTTGTCTTCTCAGGTGAGAGGTCCAATGGTGCGCCTGCTGGATTGAATGGTACCTCCATTTTTACTTTTAAACACAGCTCCTTTCTGTTCTCATTATTGGCTGTTACCCCTTTACGTCTCACCAGCAGGTAGAGGGGACACAGTTCTCTAAAACCCCTTCAGCATTTATTGTTTGTAGACTTTTTGCTGATGGTCAGTCGACTGGTGTAAGTTGAAACTTTTTATAGAATAGATTGCATGGGTCTAACACTCCCTGAGGTTGAGCTTTTATCCATTTTCCTTTTTTTTAAAACACCGTGAGTAAAACTTAACTCTTCATACTCTCTTCTTGAAACATTTGCCTGTTTTGAATTTTTTTGTCCATTCCCTCCTTCAGCACATTTTTTTAGGACAGGTGTCCTTTACAGCCCTGAGTCCTTGTGTATGTTAAGTGAGCATTAGCTCTGAGTTTAAGGCTGCTCTTGCAGGAAACGGCCACAAGGTGGCAGCATTTCTCCTTTTCCAAATTTCGTAACTAGGGAAACAGAGGCTTAATGGAAGTGGTGTTCTAGGTTGTAAATTAGAATGGAATGTGCCAGGAAAAAGCCCTTTAAGTTTATGTCTCATAACTTCTTGTTCATATTTGTAATTTACTTTTTATTCTTTATCCCAGCACATTTGATTACAATGGTTTGTTTGTTCTAGGTGTGCAAGATGTGCTTCTTTCACACACATACATGTTTCTATTCTTCCACGCATCCTTTTCCCATGTAGGTTATGCCACAATGTTGAGTAGTCTTCTCCTGGTCTTCCGTACGTCTTTGGTGATTATATATTTCACATGGTTTGTATATCTCTGTTAACCCCAATATGGTAATGTATCCAATCCTCATCCCTTTCTATTTGGTGAACCATAAGATTTTTTTAATGAATCTGTGATTGCCTTTCTCTGTGGAAATATCTTCATTGGTATCAATTTTTAAGTAACTCCTAAAAGTGATATGATAGGATATGTGTCTTTTGCTTTCTCACTTACTACAGGTGGCGTGATTACGTCTAGACTCATGTATGGTGCTGCAAATGGCATTGTTTCATTTTTTTCACTAGCGAATATTCCATCTGTACATGGAGGAGTTCTTCTTTGTCCACCCATCTGTTGGTGGACTTTTTGGTTACTTCCATATCTTGGCTATTGTAATACTGTGCCATGCAGATTTGCCTGCCTGTGTCTTTCCAATTCTCTCTTCTTAGATTATATGTCGAGGAGTGGTTCCGCTGGATCATATGGTAGCTCAATGTTTACCTTTTTAAGGCACCTCCATTCTGCTCTCATTTGTGGCCCTTTCCAACTTCCGTCCCCCTTGAAGTTGAGGGTACGCATTTCTCCACAACACCTTCAGCATTTTTGTTTGTAGATTTCTTGTTGATGGTTATTCTGACAATTGTGAGCTGATACCTTTTTGTGGTTGAATTCGCACGTGCCTCATAATCCGTTGAAATTGAGCTTTAAGGCATGTCCTTTTTATTTTTCAAGCTGTGATTACCCCTTAGTTCTTCAAATTGTTTTCTTAAAGTATGTGTCACATTTTGAAATGTTTTGGCCATTACCTCCCTCAAGACATTTTGAGGGCAGGTTTCATTTACAGTTCTGCAGTACTTGTTCCTATGAAATGACCATGAGCACAGGCTTTAATGCTGCTTTTGCAGGTAACTGCCAGAGGGTGGCAGCCTTTCTATGTTCCCCACCCTGGTAACTAGGGAGAAGCCCTTGCGGCCTGTGGTGTTTCTCGGTTATAAATTAGAGTGGAGTGTGCCCGGACAAACCCACACAAGCTGATGTCTCCTGACTTTTGTTGGATTTTTAAATTTAATTTTTATTTTTTATTGGAGTAATTTTCCACCGTGTACGTGGACCACTTCTACTTTGTGCATTCCTCGGTTGATGGACATTTTCATTGCTTCCAAGCGTTGGCTATGGTAAATATTGTTGGAGTGCAGGATTGCCAGCCTGTGACTTTTTGATTCTCATTTTCACAGGTGATAGGCCCAGCAGTGGGTGTGATTGACTGACTGGTAGCACCGTGTTTTCCTTTTCAAAGCACCTTCTTTGTGTTTTCATTACTGGCACTCACCACGTCCCCGTTAGAATCGAGGGTACGCATTTCTCCACAATCGCTTCAGCATTTATTGTTTGCCGCATTTATGCTAATGGCCATACTGGCTGCTGTGAGCTGATAGGTTTTTGTAATGTGGGTTTGCATGTCTTTGAAAATTCGTAAAACTCATCATTTTTCTCCACCGTTTTCTTTTCTGTTAAAAAAAAGGAAACAGTTGGGAGTACAATATATCTCTTGAAATTGTCTTCTTGGAAGGTTGCCCTATTTTGAAATTTTTGGTCGATTTTCCACCCCAGAATTTTTTTAGAGAGCAGGTGTCATTTCCCGAACTGCAAGTTTGGTGAATATTTAGTGACCTTTAGCAATGGGTTTAAAGCTGCTGTTGTGGGAAGTGGCCTCAAGCAGGCAGCATTTCTCCATTCCCAAATCTGGGTACTAGGGCAGCAGAGCCTTTCTGGCAGTCGTGTTCCTAGGTTGTAAATTAAATTGGAATGTGCATGGAGAAACCCCCATACGTTTATGTCTCATTATTTCTTCTTGGATTTAAAAAATTTTTTTAATTGGGGTAAAGCTTAGAATATTGTTTGTCCTAGGTGTACACAATCTGGTTCATTTGTACATTATATATGTCTATTCAAGTACAGATCCTCTTCCCATGTAAAATGTTACAGAGGTTTCCGCAGACCTCCCTTGCTACATGGTCGGTCTTTTTGAGAAATGTATGTAATATGTGTTTGTATAGATATAGCAACACTAATCTTAATTTATCCTTTCTCCCCACCTTTCCTTTTAGATGAGCATAGTTTGTTTTCTAAGTCTGTGAGTGTCTTTCTCTGTGGAAATATATTCATTTGTGTCAGTTATTAGATAACGCCTATAAGTGATATCATAGAATACAGGTCTTTGGTTTCCGAGTTACCTCATGTTTCGTGATTATCTCCAGACTCATTTGTGGTGCCTCAGAGAGCAATGGTTCATTGTTTTCCATGGCTAATATTCCATTGTGTACATGGACCACTTCTTCTTTATCCATTCACCTGTTGTTGGATATTTTGATTGCTTCACTGTCTTGGCTATTGTGAATAAGGCTGCACTGCAGCTTTTGCGGCCTGAGTCTTCTCGATTCTTGTCTTCTCAGGTGAGAGGTCCAATGGTGCGCCTGCTGGATTGAATGGTACCTCCATTTTTACTTTTAAACACAGCTCCTTTCTGTTCTCATTATTGGCTGTTACCCCTTTACGTCTCACCAGCAGGTAGAGGGGACACAGTTCTCTAAAACCCCTTCAGCATTTATTGTTTGTAGACTTTTTGCTGATGGTCAGTCGACTGGTGTAAGTTGAAACTTTTTATAGAATAGATTGCATGGGTCTAACACTCCCTGAGGTTGAGCTTTTATCCATTTTCCTTTTTTTTAAAACACCGTGAGTAAAACTTAACTCTTCATACTCTCTTCTTGAAACATTTGCCTGTTTTGAATTTTTTTGTCCATTCCCTCCTTCAGCACATTTTTTTAGGACAGGTGTCCTTTACAGCCCTGAGTCCTTGTGTATGTTAAGTGAGCATTAGCTCTGAGTTTAAGGCTGCTCTTGCAGGAAACGGCCACAAGGTGGCAGCATTTCTCCTTTTCCAAATTTCGTAACTAGGGAAACAGAGGCTTAATGGAAGTGGTGTTCTAGGTTGTAAATTAGAATGGAATGTGCCAGGAAAAAGCCCTTTAAGTTTATGTCTCATAACTTCTGGTTCATATTTGTAATTTACTTTTTATTCTTTATCCCAGCACATTTGATTACAATGGTTTGTTTGTTCTAGGTGTGCAAGATGTGCTTCTTTCACACACATACATGTTTCTATTCTTCCACGCATCCTTTTCCCATGTAGGTTATGCCACAATGTTGAGTAGTCTTCTCCTGGTCTTCCGTACGTCTTTGGTGATTATATATTTCACATGGTTTGTATATCTCTGTTAACCCCAATATGGTAATGTATCCAATCCTCATCCCTTTCTATTTGGTGAACCATAAGATTTTTTTAATGAATCTGTGATTGCCTTTCTCTGTGGAAATATCTTCATTGGTATCAATTTTTAAGTAACTCCTAAAAGTGATATGATAGGATATGTGTCTTTTGCTTTCTCACTTACTACAGGTGGCGTGATTACGTCTAGACTCATGTATGGTGCTGCAAATGGCATTGTTTCATTTTTTTCACTAGCGAATATTCCATCTGTACATGGAGGAGTTCTTCTTTGTCCACCCATCTGTTGGTGGACTTTTTGGTTACTTCCATATCTTGGCTATTGTAATACTGTGCCATGCAGATTTGCCTGCCTGTGTCTTTCCAATTCTCTCTTCTTAGATTATATGTCGAGGAGTGGTTCCGCTGGATCATATGGTAGCTCAATGTTTACCTTTTTAAGGCACCTCCATTCTGCTCTCATTTGTGGCCCTTTCCAACTTCCGTCCCCCTTGAAGTTGAGGGTACGCATTTCTCCACAACACCTTCAGCATTTTTGTTTGTAGATTTCTTGTTGATGGTTATTCTGACAATTGTGAGCTGATACCTTTTTGTGGTTGAATTCGCACGTGCCTCATAATCCGTTGAAATTGAGCTTTAAGGCATGTCCTTTTTATTTTTCAAGCTGTGATTACCCCTTAGTTCTTCAAATTGTTTTCTTAAAGTATGTGTCACATTTTGAAATGTTTTGGCCATTACCTCCCTCAAGACATTTTGAGGGCAGGTTTCATTTACAGTTCTGCAGTACTTGTTCCTATGAAATGACCATGAGCACAGGCTTTAATGCTGCTTTTGCAGGTAACTGCCAGAGGGTGGCAGCCTTTCTATGTTCCCCACCCTGGTAACTAGGGAGAAGCCCTTGCGGCCTGTGGTGTTTCTCGGTTATAAATTAGAGTGGAGTGTGCCCGGACAAACCCACACAAGCTGATGTCTCCTGACTTTTGTTGGATTTTTAAATTTAATTTTTATTTTTTATTGGAGTAATTTTCCACCGTGTACGTGGACCACTTCTACTTTGTGCATTCCTCGGTTGATGGACATTTTCATTGCTTCCAAGCGTTGGCTATGGTAAATATTGTTGGAGTGCAGGATTGCCAGCCTGTGACTTTTTGATTCTCATTTTCACAGGTGATAGGCCCAGCAGTGGGTGTGATTGACTGACTGGTAGCACCGTGTTTTCCTTTTCAAAGCACCTTCTTTGTGTTTTCATTACTGGCACTCACCACGTCCCCGTTAGAATCGAGGGTACGCATTTCTCCACAATCGCTTCAGCATTTATTGTTTGCCGCATTTATGCTAATGGCCATACTGGCTGCTGTGAGCTGATAGGTTTTTGTAATGTGGGTTTGCATGTCTTTGAAAATTCGTAAAACTCATCATTTTTCTCCACCGTTTTCTTTTCTGTTAAAAAAAAGGAAACAGTTGGGAGTACAATATATCTCTTGAAATTGTCTTCTTGGAAGGTTGCCCTATTTTGAAATTTTTGGTCGATTTTCCACCCCAGAATTTTTTTAGAGAGCAGGTGTCATTTCCCGAACTGCAAGTTTGGTGAATATTTAGTGACCTTTAGCAATGGGTTTAAAGCTGCTGTTGTGGGAAGTGGCCTCAAGCAGGCAGCATTTCTCCATTCCCAAATCTGGGTACTAGGGCAGCAGAGCCTTTCTGGCAGTCGTGTTCCTAGGTTGTAAATTAAATTGGAATGTGCATGGAGAAACCCCCATACGTTTATGTCTCATTATTTCTTCTTGGATTTAAAAAATTTTTTTAATTGGGGTAAAGCTTAGAATATTGTTTGTCCTAGGTGTACACAATCTGGTTCATTTGTACATTATATATGTCTATTCAAGTACAGATCCTCTTCCCATGTAAAATGTTACAGAGGTTTCCGCAGACCTCCCTTGCTACATGGTCGGTCTTTTTGAGAAATGTATGTAATATGTGTTTGTATAGATATAGCAACACTAATCTTAATTTATCCTTTCTCCCCACCTTTCCTTTTAGATGAGCATAGTTTGTTTTCTAAGTCTGTGAGTGTCTTTCTCTGTGGAAATATATTCATTTGTGTCAGTTATTAGATAACGCCTATAAGTGATATCATAGAATACAGGTCTTTGGTTTCCGAGTTACCTCATGTTTCGTGATTATCTCCAGACTCATTTGTGGTGCCTCAGAGAGCAATGGTTCATTGTTTTCCATGGCTAATATTCCATTGTGTACATGGACCACTTCTTCTTTATCCATTCACCTGTTGTTGGATATTTTGATTGCTTCACTGTCTTGGCTATTGTGAATAAGGCTGCACTGCAGCTTTTGCGGCCTGAGTCTTCTCGATTCTTGTCTTCTCAGGTGAGAGGTCCAATGGTGCGCCTGCTGGATTGAATGGTACCTCCATTTTTACTTTTAAACACAGCTCCTTTCTGTTCTCATTATTGGCTGTTACCCCTTTACGTCTCACCAGCAGGTAGAGGGGACACAGTTCTCTAAAACCCCTTCAGCATTTATTGTTTGTAGACTTTTTGCTGATGGTCAGTCGACTGGTGTAAGTTGAAACTTTTTATAGAATAGATTGCATGGGTCTAACACTCCCTGAGGTTGAGCTTTTATCCATTTTCCTTTTTTTTAAAACACCGTGAGTAAAACTTAACTCTTCATACTCTCTTCTTGAAACATTTGCCTGTTTTGAATTTTTTTGTCCATTCCCTCCTTCAGCACATTTTTTTAGGACAGGTGTCCTTTACAGCCCTGAGTCCTTGTGTATGTTAAGTGAGCATTAGCTCTGAGTTTAAGGCTGCTCTTGCAGGAAACGGCCACAAGGTGGCAGCATTTCTCCTTTTCCAAATTTCGTAACTAGGGAAACAGAGGCTTAATGGAAGTGGTGTTCTAGGTTGTAAATTAGAATGGAATGTGCCAGGAAAAAGCCCTTTAAGTTTATGTCTCATAACTTCTGGTTCATATTTGTAATTTACTTTTTATTCTTTATCCCAGCACATTTGATTACAATGGTTTGTTTGTTCTAGGTGTGCAAGATGTGCTTCTTTCACACACATACATGTTTCTATTCTTCCACGCATCCTTTTCCCATGTAGGTTATGCCACAATGTTGAGTAGTCTTCTCCTGGTCTTCCGTACGTCTTTGGTGATTATATATTTCACATGGTTTGTATATCTCTGTTAACCCCAATATGGTAATGTATCCAATCCTCATCCCTTTCTATTTGGTGAACCATAAGATTTTTTTAATGAATCTGTGATTGCCTTTCTCTGTGGAAATATCTTCATTGGTATCAATTTTTAAGTAACTCCTAAAAGTGATATGATAGGATATGTGTCTTTTGCTTTCTCACTTACTACAGGTGGCGTGATTACGTCTAGACTCATGTATGGTGCTGCAAATGGCATTGTTTCATTTTTTTCACTAGCGAATATTCCATCTGTACATGGAGGAGTTCTTCTTTGTCCACCCATCTGTTGGTGGACTTTTTGGTTACTTCCATATCTTGGCTATTGTAATACTGTGCCATGCAGATTTGCCTGCCTGTGTCTTTCCAATTCTCTCTTCTTAGATTATATGTCGAGGAGTGGTTCCGCTGGATCATATGGTAGCTCAATGTTTACCTTTTTAAGGCACCTCCATTCTGCTCTCATTTGTGGCCCTTTCCAACTTCCGTCCCCCTTGAAGTTGAGGGTACGCATTTCTCCACAACACCTTCAGCATTTTTGTTTGTAGATTTCTTGTTGATGGTTATTCTGACAATTGTGAGCTGATACCTTTTTGTGGTTGAATTCGCACGTGCCTCATAATCCGTTGAAATTGAGCTTTAAGGCATGTCCTTTTTATTTTTCAAGCTGTGATTACCCCTTAGTTCTTCAAATTGTTTTCTTAAAGTATGTGTCACATTTTGAAATGTTTTGGCCATTACCTCCCTCAAGACATTTTGAGGGCAGGTTTCATTTACAGTTCTGCAGTACTTGTTCCTATGAAATGACCATGAGCACAGGCTTTAATGCTGCTTTTGCAGGTAACTGCCAGAGGGTGGCAGCCTTTCTATGTTCCCCACCCTGGTAACTAGGGAGAAGCCCTTGCGGCCTGTGGTGTTTCTCGGTTATAAATTAGAGTGGAGTGTGCCCGGACAAACCCACACAAGCTGATGTCTCCTGACTTTTGTTGGATTTTTAAATTTAATTTTTATTTTTTATTGGAGTAATTTTCCACCGTGTACGTGGACCACTTCTACTTTGTGCATTCCTCGGTTGATGGACATTTTCATTGCTTCCAAGCGTTGGCTATGGTAAATATTGTTGGAGTGCAGGATTGCCAGCCTGTGACTTTTTGATTCTCATTTTCACAGGTGATAGGCCCAGCAGTGGGTGTGATTGACTGACTGGTAGCACCGTGTTTTACTTTTCAAAGCACCTTCTTTGTGTTTTCATTACTGGCACTTACCACCTCCCCGTTAGAATCGAGGGTACGCATTTCTCCACAATCGCTTCAGCATTTATTGTTTGCCGCATTTATGCTAATGGCCATACTGGCTGCTGTGAGCTGATAGGTTTTTGTAATGTGGGTTTGCATGTCTTTGAAAATTCGTAAAACTCATCATTTTTCTCCACCGTTTTCTTTTCTGTTAAAAAAAAGGAAACAGTTGGGAGTACAATATATCTCTTGAAATTGTCTTCTTGGAAGGTTGCCCTATTTTGAAATTTTTGGTCGATTTTCCACCCCAGAATTTTTTTAGAGAGCAGGTGTCATTTCCCGAACTGCAAGTTTGGTGAATATTTAGTGACCTTTAGCAATGGGTTTAAAGCTGCTGTTGTGGGAAGTGGCCTCAAGCAGGCAGCATTTCTCCATTCCCAAATCTGGGTACTAGGGCAGCAGAGCCTTTCTGGCAGTCGTGTTCCTAGGTTGTAAATTAAATTGGAATGTGCATGGAGAAACCCCCATACGTTTATGTCTCACTATTTCTTCTTGGATTTAAAATTTTTTTTTTAATTGGGGTAAAGCTTCGAATATTGTCTGTCCTAGGTGTACACAATCTGGTTCATTTGTACATTATATATGTCTATTCAAGTACAGATCCTCTTCCCATGTAAAATGTTACAGAGGTTTCCGCAGACCTCCCTTGCTACATGGTCGGTCTTTTTGAGAAATGTATGTAATATGTGTTTGTATAGATATAGCAACACTAATCTTAATTTATCCTTTCTCCCCACCTTTCCTTTTAGATGAGCATAGTTTGTTTTCTAAGTCTGTGAGTGTCTTTCTCTGTGGAAATATATTCATTTGTGTCAGTTATTAGATAACGCCTATAAGTGATATCATAGAATACAGGTCTTTGGTTTCCGAGTTACCTCATGTTTCGTGATTATCTCCAGACTCATTTGTGGTGCCTCAGAGAGCAATGGTTCATTGTTTTCCATGGCTAATATTCCATTGTGTACATGGACCACTTCTTCTTTATCCATTCACCTGTTGTTGGATATTTTGATTGCTTCACTGTCTTGGCTATTGTGAATAAGGCTGCACTGCAGCTTTTGCGGCCTGAGTCTTCTCGATTCTTGTCTTCTCAGGTGAGAGGTCCAATGGTGCGCCTGCTGGATTGAATGGTACCTCCATTTTTACTTTTAAACACAGCTCCTTTCTGTTCTCATTATTGGCTGTTACCCCTTTACGTCTCACCAGCAGGTAGAGGGGACACAGTTCTCTAAAACCCCTTCAGCATTTATTGTTTGTAGACTTTTTGCTGATGGTCAGTCGACTGGTGTAAGTTGAAACTTTTTATAGAATAGATTGCATGGGTCTAACACTCCCTGAGGTTGAGCTTTTATCCATTTTCCTTTTTTTTAAAACACCGTGAGTAAAACTTAACTCTTCATACTCTCTTCTTGAAACATTTGCCTGTTTTGAATTTTTTTGTCCATTCCCTCCTTCAGCACATTTTTTTAGGACAGGTGTCCTTTACAGCCCTGAGTCCTTGTGTATGTTAAGTGAGCATTAGCTCTGAGTTTAAGGCTGCTCTTGCAGGAAACGGCCACAAGGTGGCAGCATTTCTCCTTTTCCAAATTTCGTAACTAGGGAAACAGAGGCTTAATGGAAGTGGTGTTCTAGGTTGTAAATTAGAATGGAATGTGCCAGGAAAAAGCCCTTTAAGTTTATGTCTCATAACTTCTGGTTCATATTTGTAATTTACTTTTTATTCTTTATCCCAGCACATTTGATTACAATGGTTTGTTTGTTCTAGGTGTGCAAGATGTGCTTCTTTCACACACATACATGTTTCTATTCTTCCACGCATCCTTTTCCCATGTAGGTTATGCCACAATGTTGAGTAGTCTTCTCCTGGTCTTCCGTACGTCTTTGGTGATTATATATTTCACATGGTTTGTATATCTCTGTTAACCCCAATATGGTAATGTATCCAATCCTCATCCCTTTCTATTTGGTGAACCATAAGATTTTTTTAATGAATCTGTGATTGCCTTTCTCTGTGGAAATATCTTCATTGGTATCAATTTTTAAGTAACTCCTAAAAGTGATATGATAGGATATGTGTCTTTTGCTTTCTCACTTACTACAGGTGGCGTGATTACGTCTAGACTCATGTATGGTGCTGCAAATGGCATTGTTTCATTTTTTTCACTAGCGAATATTCCATCTGTACATGGAGGAGTTCTTCTTTGTCCACCCATCTGTTGGTGGACTTTTTGGTTACTTCCATATCTTGGCTATTGTAATACTGTGCCATGCAGATTTGCCTGCCTGTGTCTTTCCAATTCTCTCTTCTTAGATTATATGTCGAGGAGTGGTTCCGCTGGATCATATGGTAGCTCAATGTTTACCTTTTTAAGGCACCTCCATTCTGCTCTCATTTGTGGCCCTTTCCAACTTCCGTCCCCCTTGAAGTTGAGGGTACGCATTTCTCCACAACACCTTCAGCATTTTTGTTTGTAGATTTCTTGTTGATGGTTATTCTGACAATTGTGAGCTGATACCTTTTTGTGGTTGAATTCGCACGTGCCTCATAATCCGTTGAAATTGAGCTTTAAGGCATGTCCTTTTTATTTTTCAAGCTGTGATTACCCCTTAGTTCTTCAAATTGTTTTCTTAAAGTATGTGTCACATTTTGAAATGTTTTGGCCATTACCTCCCTCAAGACATTTTGAGGGCAGGTTTCATTTACAGTTCTGCAGTACTTGTTCCTATGAAATGACCATGAGCACAGGCTTTAATGCTGCTTTTGCAGGTAACTGCCAGAGGGTGGCAGCCTTTCTATGTTCCCCACCCTGGTAACTAGGGAGAAGCCCTTGCGGCCTGTGGTGTTTCTCGGTTATAAATTAGAGTGGAGTGTGCCCGGACAAACCCACACAAGCTGATGTCTCCTGACTTTTGTTGGATTTTTAAATTTAATTTTTATTTTTTATTGGAGTAATTTTCCACCGTGTACGTGGACCACTTCTACTTTGTGCATTCCTCGGTTGATGGACATTTTCATTGCTTCCAAGCGTTGGCTATGGTAAATATTGTTGGAGTGCAGGATTGCCAGCCTGTGACTTTTTGATTCTCATTTTCACAGGTGATAGGCCCAGCAGTGGGTGTGATTGACTGACTGGTAGCACCGTGTTTTCCTTTTCAAAGCACCTTCTTTGTGTTTTCATTACTGGCACTTACCACGTCCCCGTTAGAATCGAGGGTACGCATTTCTCCACAATCGCTTCAGCATTTATTGTTTGCCGCATTTATGCTAATGGCCGTACTCGCTGCTGTGAGCTGATAGGTTTTTGTAATGTGGGTTTGCATGTCTTTGAAAATTCGTAAAACTCATCATTTTTCTCCACCGTTTTCTTTTCTGTTAAAAAAAAGGAAACAGTTGGGAGTACAATATATCTCTTGAAATTGTCTTCTTGGAAGGTTGCCCTATTTTGAAATTTTTGGTCGATTTTCCACCCCAGAATTTTTTTAGAGAGCAGGTGTCATTTCCCGAACTGCAAGTCTGGTGAATATTTAGTGACCTTTAGCAATGGGTTTAAAGCTGCTGTTGTGGGAAGTGGCCTCAAGCAGGCAGCATTTCTCCATTCCCAAATCTGGGTACTACGGCAGCAGAGCCTTTCTGGCAGTCGTGTTCCTAGGTTGTAAATTAAATTGGAATGTGCATGGAGAAACCCCCATACGTTTATGTCTCATTATTTCTTCTTGGATTTAAAAAATTTTTTTAATTGGGGTAAAGCTTAGAATATTGTTTGTCCTAGGTGTACACAATCTGGTTCATTTGTACATTATATATGTCTATTCAAGTACAGATCCTCTTCCCATGTAAAATGTTACAGAGGTTTCCGCAGACCTCCCTTGCTACATGGTCGGTCTTTTTGAGAAATGTATATAATATGTGTTTGTATAGATATAGCAACACTAATCTTAATTTATCCTTTCTCCCCACCTTTCCTTTTAGATGAGCATAGTTTGTTTTCTAAGTCTGTGAGTGTCTTTCTCTGTGGAAATATATTCATTTGTGTCAGTTATTAGATAACGCCTATAAGTGATATCATAGAATACAGGTCTTTGGTTTCCGAGTTACCTCATGTTTCGTGATTATCTCCAGACTCATTTGTGGTGCCTCAGAGAGCAATGGTTCATTGTTTTCCATGGCTAATATTCCATTGTGTACATGGACCACTTCTTCTTTATCCATTCACCTGTTGTTGGACATTTTCATTGCTTCACTGTCTTGGCTATTGTGAATAAGGCTGCACTGCAGCTTTTGCGGCCTGAGTCTTCTCGATTCTTGTCTTCTCAGGTGAGAGGTCCAATGGTGCGCCTGCTGGATTGAATGGTACCTCCATTTTTACTTTTAAACACAGCTCCTTTCTGTTCTCATTATTGGCTGTTACCCCTTTACGTCTCACCAGCAGGTAGAGGGGACACAGTTCTCTAAAACCCCTTCAGCATTTATTGTTTGTAGACATTTTGCTGATGGTCAGTCGACTGGTGTAAGTTGAAACTTTTTGTAGATTAGCTTGCATGCGTCTAACGCCCCCTGAGGTTGAGCTTTTATCCATTTTCCTTTTTTTTAAAACACCGTGAGTAAAACTTAACTCTTCATACTCTCTTCTTGAAACTTTTGCCTGTTTTGAATTTTTTTGTCCATTCCCTACTTCAGCACATTTTTTTAGGACAGGTGTCCTTTACAGCCCTGAGTCCTTGTGTATGTTAAGTGAGCATTAGCTCTGAGTTTAAAGCTGCTCTTGCAGGAAACGGCCACAAGGTGGCAGCATTTCTCCTTTTCCAAATTTGGTTACTAGGGAAACAGAGGCTTAATGGAAGTGGTGTTCTAGGTTGTAAATTAGAATGGAATGTGCCAGGAAAAAGCCCTTTAAGTTTATGTCTCATAACTTCTTGTTCATATTTGTAATTTACTTTTTATTCTTTATCCCAGCACATTTGATTACAATGGTTTGTTTGTTCTAGGTGTGCAAGATGTGCTTCTTTCACACACATACATGTTTCTATTCTTCCACGCATCCTTTTCCCATGTAGGTTATGCCACAATGTTGAGTAGTCTTCTCCTGGTCTTCCGTACGTCTTTGGTGATTATATATTTCACATGGTTTGTATATCTCTGTTAACCCCAATATGGTAATGTATCCAATCCTCATCCCTTTCTATTTGGTGAACCATAAGATTTTTTTAATGAATCTGTGATTGCCTTTCTCTGTGGAAATATCTTCATTGGTATCAATTTTTAAGTAACTCCTAAAAGTGATATGATAGGATATGTGTCTTTTGCTTTCTCACTTACTACAGGTGGCGTGATTACGTCTAGACTCATGTATGGTGCTGCAAATGGCATTGTTTCATTTTTTTCACTAGCGAATATTCCATCTGTACATGGAGGAGTTCTTCTTTGTCCACCCATCTGTTGGTGGACTTTTTGGTTACTTCCATATCTTGGCTATTGTAATACTGTGCCATGCAGATTTGCCTGCCTGTGTCTTTCCAATTCTCTCTTCTTAGATTATATGTCGAGGAGTGGTTCCGCTGGATCATATGGTAGCTCAATGTTTACCTTTTTAAGGCACCTCCATTCTGCTCTCATTTGTGGCCCTTTCCAACTTCCGTCCCCCTTGAAGTTGAGGGTACGCATTTCTCCACAACACCTTCAGCATTTTTGTTTGTAGATTTCTTGTTGATGGTTATTCTGACAATTGTGAGCTGATACCTTTTTGTGGTTGAATTCGCACGTGCCTCATAATCCGTTGAAATTGAGCTTTAAGGCATGTCCTTTTTATTTTTCAAGCTGTGATTACCCCTTAGTTCTTCAAATTGTTTTCTTAAAGTATGTGTCACATTTTGAAATGTTTTGGCCATTACCTCCCTCAAGACATTTTGAGGGCAGGTTTCATTTACAGTTCTGCAGTACTTGTTCCTATGAAATGACCATGAGCACAGGCTTTAATGCTGCTTTTGCAGGTAACTGCCAGAGGGTGGCAGCCTTTCTATGTTCCCCACCCTGGTAACTAGGGAGAAGCCCTTGCGGCCTGTGGTGTTTCTCGGTTATAAATTAGAGTGGAGTGTGCCCGGACAAACCCACACAAGCTGATGTCTCCTGACTTTTGTTGGATTTTTAAATTTAATTTTTATTTTTTATTGGAGTAATTTTCCACCGTGTACGTGGACCACTTCTCCTTTGTGCATTCCTCGGTTGATGGACATTTTCATTGCTTCCAAGCGTTGGCTATGGTAAATATTGTTGGAGTGCAGGATTGCCAGCCTGTGACTTTTTGATTCTCATTTTCACAGGTGATAGGCCCAGCAGTGGGTGTGATTGACTGACTGGTAGCACCGTGTTTTCCTTTTCAAAGCACCTTCTTTGTGTTTTCATTACTGGCACTTACCACCTCCCCGTTAGAATCGAGGGTACGCATTTCTCCACAATCGCTTCAGCATTTATTGTTTGCCGCATTTATGCTAATGGCCATACTGGCTGCTGTGAGCTGATAGGTTTTTGTAATGTGGGTTTGCATGTCTTTGAAAATTCGTAAAACTCATCATTTTTCTCCACCGTTTTCTTTTCTGTTAAAAAAAAGGAAACAGTTGGGAGTACAATATATCTCTTGAAATTGTCTTCTTGGAAGGTTGCCCTATTTTGAAATTTTTGGTCGATTTTCCACCCCAGAATTTTTTTAGAGAGCAGGTGTCATTTCCCGAACTGCAAGTTTGGTGAATATTTAGTGACCTTTAGCAATGGGTTTAAAGCTGCTGTTGTGGGAAGTGGCCTCAAGCAGGCAGCATTTCTCCATTCCCAAATCTGGGTACTAGGGCAGCAGAGCCTTTCTGGCAGTCGTGTTCGTAGGTTGTAAATTAAATTGGAATGTGCATGGAGAAACCCCCATACGTTTATGTCTCATTATTTCTTCTTGGATTTAAAAATTTTTTTTTAATTGGGGTAAAGCTTCGAATATTGTCTGTCCTAGGTGTACACAATCTGGTTCATTTGTACATTATATATGTCTATTCAAGTACAGATCCTCTTCCCATGTAAAATGTTACAGAGGTTTCCGCAGACCTCCCTTGCTACATGGTCGGTCTTTTTGAGAAATGTATATAATATGTGTTTGTATAGATATAGCAACACTAATCTTAATTTATCCTTTCTCCCCACCTTTCCTTTTAGATGAGCATAGTTTGTTTTCTAAGTCTGTGAGTGTCTTTCTCTGTGGAAATATATTCATTTGTGTCAGTTATTAGATAACGCCTATAAGTGATATCATAGAATACAGGTCTTTGGTTTCCGAGTTACCTCATGTTTCGTGATTATCTCCAGACTCATTTGTGGTGCCTCAGAGAGCAATGGTTCATTGTTTTCCATGGCTAATATTCCATTGTGTACATGGACCTCTTCTTCTTTATCCATTCACCTGTTGTTGGACATTTTCATTGCTTCACTGTCTTGGCTATTGTGAATAAGGCTGCACTGCAGCTTTTGCGGCCTGAGTCTTCTCGATTCTTGTCTTCTCAGGTGAGAGGTCCAATGGTGCGCCTGCTGGATTGAATGGTACCTCCATTTTTACTTTTAAACACAGCTCCTTTCTGTTCTCATTATTGGCTGTTACCCCTTTACGTCTCACCAGCAGGTAGAGGGGACACAGTTCTCTAAAACCCCTTCAGCATTTATTGTTTGTAGACTTTTTGCTGATGGTCAGTCGACTGGTGTAAGTTGAAACTTTTTATAGAATAGATTGCATGGGTCTAACACTCCCTGAGGTTGAGCTTTTATCCATTTTCCTTTTTTTTAAAACACCGTGAGTAAAACTTAACTCTTCATACTCTCTTCTTGAAACATTTGCCTGTTTTGAATTTTTTTGTCCATTCCCTCCTTCAGCACATTTTTTTAGGACAGGTGTCCTTTACAGCCCTGAGTCCTTGTGTATGTTAAGTGAGCATTAGCTCTGAGTTTAAGGCTGCTCTTGCAGGAAACGGCCACAAGGTGGCAGCATTTCTCCTTTTCCAAATTTCGTAACTAGGGAAACAGAGGCTTAATGGAAGTGGTGTTCTAGGTTGTAAATTAGAATGGAATGTGCCAGGAAAAAGCCCTTTAAGTTTATGTCTCATAACTTCTTGTTCATATTTGTAATTTACTTTTTATTCTTTATCCCAGCACATTTGATTACAATGGTTTGTTTGTTCTAGGTGTGCAAGATGTGCTTCTTTCACACACATACATGTTTCTATTCTTCCACGCATCCTTTTCCCATGTAGGTTATGCCACAATGTTGAGTAGTCTTCTCCTGGTCTTCCGTACGTCTTTGGTGATTATATATTTCACATGGTTTGTATATCTCTGTTAACCCCAATATGGTAATGTATCCAATCCTCATCCCTTTCTATTTGGTGAACCATAAGATTTTTTTAATGAATCTGTGATTGCCTTTCTCTGTGGAAATATCTTCATTGGTATCAATTTTTAAGTAACTCCTAAAAGTGATATGATAGGATATGTGTCTTTTGCTTTCTCACTTACTACAGGTGGCGTGATTACGTCTAGACTCATGTATGGTGCTGCAAATGGCATTGTTTCATTTTTTTCACTAGCGAATATTCCATCTGTACATGGAGGAGTTCTTCTTTGTCCACCCATCTGTTGGTGGACTTTTTGGTTACTTCCATATCTTGGCTATTGTAATACTGTGCCATGCAGATTAGCCTGCCTGTGTCTTTCCAATTCTCTCTTCTTAGATTATATGTCGAGGAGTGGTTCCGCTGGATCATATGGTAGCTCAATGTTTACCTTTTTAAGGCACCTCCATTCTGCTCTCATTTGTGGCCCTTTCCAACTTCCGTCCCCCTTGAAGTTGAGGGTACGCATTTCTCCACAACACCTTCAGCATTTTTGTTTGTAGATTTCTTGTTGATGGTTATTCTGACAATTGTGAGCTGATACCTTTTTGTGGTTGA
Organism: Eschrichtius robustus; assembly: GCF_028021215.1. Classification (NCBI taxonomy): domain Eukaryota; kingdom Metazoa; phylum Chordata; class Mammalia; order Artiodactyla; family Eschrichtiidae; genus Eschrichtius; species Eschrichtius robustus. The sequence continues at coordinate 65,341 of NW_027175487.1, read as the reverse complement.
ATTCGCACGTGCCTCATAATCCGTTGAAATTGAGCTTTAAGGCATGTCCTTTTTATTTTTCAAGCTGTGATTACCCCTTAGTTCTTCAAATTGTTTTCTTAAAGTATGTGTCACATTTTGAAATGTTTTGGCCATTACCTCCCTCAAGACATTTTGAGGGCAGGTTTCATTTACAGTTCTGCAGTACTTGTTCCTATGAAATGACCATGAGCACAGGCTTTAATGCTGCTTTTGCAGGTAACTGCCAGAGGGTGGCAGCCTTTCTATGTTCCCCACCCTGGTAACTAGGGAGAAGCCCTTGCGGCCTGTGGTGTTTCTCGGTTATAAATTAGAGTGGAGTGTGCCCGGACAAACCCACACAAGCTGATGTCTCCTGACTTTTGTTGGATTTTTAAATTTAATTTTTATTTTTTATTGGAGTAATTTTCCACCGTGTACGTGGACCACTTCTCCTTTGTGCATTCCTCGGTTGATGGACATTTTCATTGCTTCCAAGCGTTGGCTATGGTAAATATTGTTGGAGTGCAGGATTGCCAGCCTGTGACTTTTTGATTCTCATTTTCACAGGTGATAGGCCCAGCAGTGGGTGTGATTGACTGACTGGTAGCACCGTGTTTTCCTTTTCAAAGCACCTTCTTTGTGTTTTCATTACTGGCACTTACCACCTCCCCGTTAGAATCGAGGGTACGCATTTCTCCACAATCGCTTCAGCATTTATTGTTTGCCGCATTTATGCTAATGGCCATACTGGCTGCTGTGAGCTGATAGGTTTTTGTAATGTGGGTTTGCATGTCTTTGAAAATTCGTAAAACTCATCATTTTTCTCCACCGTTTTCTTTTCTGTTAAAAAAAAGGAAACAGTTGGGAGTACAATATATCTCTTGAAATTGTCTTCTTGGAAGGTTGCCCTATTTTGAAATTTTTGGTCGATTTTCCACCCCAGAATTTTTTTAGAGAGCAGGTGTCATTTCCCGAACTGCAAGTTTGGTGAATATTTAGTGACCTTTAGCAATGGGTTTAAAGCTGCTGTTGTGGGAAGTGGCCTCAAGCAGGCAGCATTTCTCCATTCCCAAATCTGGGTACTAGGGCAGCAGAGCCTTTCTGGCAGTCGTGTTCGTAGGTTGTAAATTAAATTGGAATGTGCATGGAGAAACCCCCATACGTTTATGTCTCATTATTTCTTCTTGGATTTAAAAATTTTTTTTTAATTGGGGTAAAGCTTCGAATATTGTCTGTCCTAGGTGTACACAATCTGGTTCATTTGTACATTATATATGTCTATTCAAGTACAGATCCTCTTCCCATGTAAAATGTTACAGAGGTTTCCGCAGACCTCCCTTGCTACATGGTCGGTCTTTTTGAGAAATGTATATAATATGTGTTTGTATAGATATAGCAACACTAATCTTAATTTATCCTTTCTCCCCACCTTTCCTTTTAGATGAGCATAGTTTGTTTTCTAAGTCTGTGAGTGTCTTTCTCTGTGGAAATATATTCATTTGTGTCAGTTATTAGATAACGCCTATAAGTGATATCATAGAATACAGGTCTTTGGTTTCCGAGTTACCTCATGTTTCGTGATTATCTCCAGACTCATTTGTGGTGCCTCAGAGAGCAATGGTTCATTGTTTTCCATGGCTAATATTCCATTGTGTACATGGACCTCTTCTTCTTTATCCATTCACCTGTTGTTGGACATTTTCATTGCTTCACTGTCTTGGCTATTGTGAATAAGGCTGCACTGCAGCTTTTGCGGCCTGAGTCTTCTCGATTCTTGTCTTCTCAGGTGAGAGGTCCAATGGTGCGCCTGCTGGATTGAATGGTACCTCCATTTTTACTTTTAAACACAGCTCCTTTCTGTTCTCATTATTGGCTGTTACCCCTTTACGTCTCACCAGCAGGTAGAGGGGACACAGTTCTCTAAAACCCCTTCAGCATTTATTGTTTGTAGACTTTTTGCTGATGGTCAGTCGACTGGTGTAAGTTGAAACTTTTTATAGAATAGATTGCATGGGTCTAACACTCCCTGAGGTTGAGCTTTTATCCATTTTCCTTTTTTTTAAAACACCGTGAGTAAAACTTAACTCTTCATACTCTCTTCTTGAAACATTTGCCTGTTTTGAATTTTTTTGTCCATTCCCTCCTTCAGCACATTTTTTTAGGACAGGTGTCCTTTACAGCCCTGAGTCCTTGTGTATGTTAAGTGAGCATTAGCTCTGAGTTTAAGGCTGCTCTTGCAGGAAACGGCCACAAGGTGGCAGCATTTCTCCTTTTCCAAATTTCGTAACTAGGGAAACAGAGGCTTAATGGAAGTGGTGTTCTAGGTTGTAAATTAGAATGGAATGTGCCAGGAAAAAGCCCTTTAAGTTTATGTCTCATAACTTCTTGTTCATATTTGTAATTTACTTTTTATTCTTTATCCCAGCACATTTGATTACAATGGTTTGTTTGTTCTAGGTGTGCAAGATGTGCTTCTTTCACACACATACATGTTTCTATTCTTCCACGCATCCTTTTCCCATGTAGGTTATGCCACAATGTTGAGTAGTCTTCTCCTGGTCTTCCGTACGTCTTTGGTGATTATATATTTCACATGGTTTGTATATCTCTGTTAACCCCAATATGGTAATGTATCCAATCCTCATCCCTTTCTATTTGGTGAACCATAAGATTTTTTTAATGAATCTGTGATTGCCTTTCTCTGTGGAAATATCTTCATTGGTATCAATTTTTAAGTAACTCCTAAAAGTGATATGATAGGATATGTGTCTTTTGCTTTCTCACTTACTACAGGTGGCGTGATTACGTCTAGACTCATGTATGGTGCTGCAAATGGCATTGTTTCATTTTTTTCACTAGCGAATATTCCATCTGTACATGGAGGAGTTCTTCTTTGTCCACCCATCTGTTGGTGGACTTTTTGGTTACTTCCATATCTTGGCTATTGTAATACTGTGCCATGCAGATTAGCCTGCCTGTGTCTTTCCAATTCTCTCTTCTTAGATTATATGTCGAGGAGTGGTTCCGCTGGATCATATGGTAGCTCAATGTTTACCTTTTTAAGGCACCTCCATTCTGCTCTCATTTGTGGCCCTTTCCAACTTCCGTCCCCCTTGAAGTTGAGGGTACGCATTTCTCCACAACACCTTCAGCATTTTTGTTTGTAGATTTCTTGTTGATGGTTATTCTGACAATTGTGAGCTGATACCTTTTTGTGGTTGAATTCGCACGTGCCTCATAATCCGTTGAAATTGAGCTTTAAGGCATGTCCTTTTTATTTTTCAAGCTGTGATTACCCCTTAGTTCTTCAAATTGTTTTCTTAAAGTATGTGTCACATTTTGAAATGTTTTGGCCATTACCTCCCTCAAGACATTTTGAGGGCAGGTTTCATTTACAGTTCTGCAGTACTTGTTCCTATGAAATGACCATGAGCACAGGCTTTAATGCTGCTTTTGCAGGTAACTGCCAGAGGGTGGCAGCCTTTCTATGTTCCCCACCCTGGTAACTAGGGAGAAGCCCTTGCGGCCTGTGGTGTTTCTCGGTTATAAATTAGAGTGGAGTGTGCCCGGACAAACCCACACAAGCTGATGTCTCCTGACTTTTGTTGGATTTTTAAATTTAATTTTTATTTTTTATTGGAGTAATTTTCCACCGTGTACGTGGACCACTTCTCCTTTGTGCATTCCTCGGTTGATGGACATTTTCATTGCTTCCAAGCGTTGGCTATGGTAAATATTGTTGGAGTGCAGGATTGCCAGCCTGTGACTTTTTGATTCTCATTTTCACAGGTGATAGGCCCAGCAGTGGGTGTGATTGACTGACTGGTAGCACCGTGTTTTCCTTTTCAAAGCACCTTCTTTGTGTTTTCATTACTGGCACTTACCACCTCCCCGTTAGAATCGAGGGTACGCATTTCTCCACAATCGCTTCAGCATTTATTGTTTGCCGCATTTATGCTAATGGCCATACTGGCTGCTGTGAGCTGATAGGTTTTTGTAATGTGGGTTTGCATGTCTTTGAAAATTCGTAAAACTCATCATTTTTCTCCACCGTTTTCTTTTCTGTTAAAAAAAAGGAAACAGTTGGGAGTACAATATATCTCTTGAAATTGTCTTCTTGGAAGGTTGCCCTATTTTGAAATTTTTGGTCTATTTTCCACCCCAGAATTTTTTTAGAGAGCAGGTGTCATTTCCCGAACTGCAAGTTTGGTGAATATTTAGTGACCTTTAGCAATGGGTTTAAAGCTGCTGTTGTGGGAAGTGGCCTCAAGCAGGCAGCATTTCTCCATTCCCAAATCTGGGTACTAGGGCAGCAGAGCCTTTCTGGCAGTCGTGTTCCTAGGTTGTAAATTAAATTGGAATGTGCATGGAGAAACCCCCATACGTTTATGTCTCATTATTTCTTCTTGGATTTAAAAAATTTTTTTAATTGGGGTAAAGCTTAGAATATTGTTTGTCCTAGGTGTACACAATCTGGTTCATTTGTACATTATATATGTCTATTCAAGTACAGATCCTCTTCCCATGTAAAATGTTACAGAGGTTTCCGCAGACCTCCCTTGCTACATGGTCGGTCTTTTTGAGAAATGTATATAATATGTGTTTGTATAGATATAGCAACACTAATCTTAATTTATCCTTTCTCCCCACCTTTCCTTTTAGATGAGCATAGTTTGTTTTCTAAGTCTGTGAGTGTCTTTCTCTGTGGAAATATATTCATTTGTGTCAGTTATTAGATAACGCCTATAAGTGATATCATAGAATACAGGTCTTTGGTTTCCGAGTTACCTCATGTTTCGTGATTATCTCCAGACTCATTTGTGGTGCCTCAGAGAGCAATGGTTCATTGTTTTCCATGGCTAATATTCCATTGTGTACATGGACCACTTCTTCTTTATCCATTCACCTGTTGTTGGACATTTTCATTGCTTCACTGTCTTGGCTATTGTGAATAAGGCTGCACTGCAGCTTTTGCGGCCTGAGTCTTCTCGATTCTTGTCTTCTCAGGTGAGAGGTCCAATGGTGCGCCTGCTGGATTGAATGGTACCTCCATTTTTACTTTTAAACACAGCTCCTTTCTGTTCTCATTATTGGCTGTTACCCCTTTACGTCTCACCAGCAGGTAGAGGGGACACAGTTCTCTAAAACCCCTTCAGCATTTATTGTTTGTAGACTTTTTGCTGATGGTCAGTCGACTGGTGTAAGTTGAAACTTTTTATAGAATAGATTGCATGGGTCTAACACTCCCTGAGGTTGAGCTTTTATCCATTTTCCTTTTTTTTAAAACACCGTGAGTAAAACTTAACTCTTCATACTCTCTTCTTGAAACATTTGCCTGTTTTGAATTTTTTTGTCCATTCCCTCCTTCAGCACATTTTTTTAGGACAGGTGTCCTTTACAGCCCTGAGTCCTTGTGTATGTTAAGTGAGCATTAGCTCTGAGTTTAAGGCTGCTCTTGCAGGAAACGGCCACAAGGTGGCAGCATTTCTCCTTTTCCAAATTTCGTAACTAGGGAAACAGAGGCTTAATGGAAGTGGTGTTCTAGGTTGTAAATTAGAATGGAATGTGCCAGGAAAAAGCCCTTTAAGTTTATGTCTCATAACTTCTTGTTCATATTTGTAATTTACTTTTTATTCTTTATCCCAGCACATTTGATTACAATGGTTTGTTTGTTCTAGGTGTGCAAGATGTGCTTCTTTCACACACATACATGTTTCTATTCTTCCACGCATCCTTTTCCCATGTAGGTTATGCCACAATGTTGAGTAGTCTTCTCCTGGTCTTCCGTACGTCTTTGGTGATTATATATTTCACATGGTTTGTATATCTCTGTTAACCCCAATATGGTAATGTATCCAATCCTCATCCCTTTCTATTTGGTGAACCATAAGATTTTTTTAATGAATCTGTGATTGCCTTTCTCTGTGGAAATATCTTCATTGGTATCAATTTTTAAGTAACTCCTAAAAGTGATATGATAGGATATGTGTCTTTTGCTTTCTCACTTACTACAGGTGGCGTGATTACGTCTAGACTCATGTATGGTGCTGCAAATGGCATTGTTTCATTTTTTTCACTAGCGAATATTCCATCTGTACATGGAGGAGTTCTTCTTTGTCCACCCATCTGTTGGTGGACTTTTTGGTTACTTCCATATCTTGGCTATTGTAATACTGTGCCATGCAGATTTGCCTGCCTGTGTCTTTCCAATTCTCTCTTCTTAGATTATATGTCGAGGAGTGGTTCCGCTGGATCATATGGTAGCTCAATGTTTACCTTTTTAAGGCACCTCCATTCTGCTCTCATTTGTGGCCCTTTCCAACTTCCGTCCCCCTTGAAGTTGAGGGTACGCATTTCTCCACAACACCTTCAGCATTTTTGTTTGTAGATTTCTTGTTGATGGTTATTCTGACAATTGTGAGCTGATACCTTTTTGTGGTTGAATTCGCACGTGCCTCATAATCCGTTGAAATTGAGCTTTAAGGCATGTCCTTTTTATTTTTCAAGCTGTGATTACCCCTTAGTTCTTCAAATTGTTTTCTTAAAGTATGTGTCACATTTTGAAATGTTTTGGCCATTACCTCCCTCAAGACATTTTGAGGGCAGGTTTCATTTACAGTTCTGCAGTACTTGTTCCTATGAAATGACCATGAGCACAGGCTTTAATGCTGCTTTTGCAGGTAACTGCCAGAGGGTGGCAGCCTTTCTATGTTCCCCACCCTGGTAACTAGGGAGAAGCCCTTGCGGCCTGTGGTGTTTCTCGGTTATAAATTAGAGTGGAGTGTGCCCGGACAAACCCACACAAGCTGATGTCTCCTGACTTTTGTTGGATTTTTAAATTTAATTTTTATTTTTTATTGGAGTAATTTTCCACCGTGTACGTGGACCACTTCTACTTTGTGCATTCCTCGGTTGATGGACATTTTCATTGCTTCCAAGCGTTGGCTATGGTAAATATTGTTGGAGTGCAGGATTGCCAGCCTGTGACTTTTTGATTCTCATTTTCACAGGTGATAGGCCCAGCAGTGGGTGTGATTGACTGACTGGTAGCACCGTGTTTTCCTTTTCAAAGCACCTTCTTTGTGTTTTCATTACTGGCACTTACCACGTCCCCGTTAGAATCGAGGGTACGCATTTCTCCACAATCGCTTCAGCATTTATTGTTTGCCGCATTTATGCTAATGGCCATACTGGCTGCTGTGAGCTGATAGGTTTTTGTAATGTGGGTTTGCATGTCTTTGAAAATTCGTAAAACTCATCATTTTTCTCCACCGTTTTCTTTTCTGTTAAAAAAAAGGAAACAGTTGGGAGTACAATATATCTCTTGAAATTGTCTTCTTGGAAGGTTGCCCTATTTTGAAATTTTTGGTCGATTTTCCACCCCAGAATTTTTTTAGAGAGCAGGTGTCATTTCCCGAACTGCAAGTTTGGTGAATATTTAGTGACCTTTAGCAATGGGTTTAAAGCTGCTGTTGTGGGAAGTGGCCTCAAGCAGGCAGCATTTCTCCATTCCCAAATCTGGGTACTAGGGCAGCAGAGCCTTTCTGGCAGTCGTGTTCCTAGGTTGTAAATTAAATTGGAATGTGCATGGAGAAACCCCCATACGTTTATGTCTCATTATTTCTTCTTGGATTTAAAAAATTTTTTTAATTGGGGTAAAGCTTAGAATATTGTTTGTCCTAGGTGTACACAATCTGGTTCATTTGTACATTATATATGTCTATTCAAGTACAGATCCTCTTCCCATGTAAAATGTTACAGAGGTTTCCGCAGACCTCCCTTGCTACATGGTCGGTCTTTTTGAGAAATGTATGTAATATGTGTTTGTATAGATATAGCAACACTAATCTTAATTTATCCTTTCTCCCCACCTTTCCTTTTAGATGAGCATAGTTTGTTTTCTAAGTCTGTGAGTGTCTTTCTCTGTGGAAATATATTCATTTGTGTCAGTTATTAGATAACGCCTATAAGTGATATCATAGAATACAGGTCTTTGGTTTCCGAGTTACCTCATGTTTCGTGATTATCTCCAGACTCATTTGTGGTGCCTCAGAGAGCAATGGTTCATTGTTTTCCATGGCTAATATTCCATTGTGTACATGGACCACTTCTTCTTTATCCATTCACCTGTTGTTGGATATTTTGATTGCTTCACTGTCTTGGCTATTGTGAATAAGGCTGCACTGCAGCTTTTGCGGCCTGAGTCTTCTCGATTCTTGTCTTCTCAGGTGAGAGGTCCAATGGTGCGCCTGCTGGATTGAATGGTACCTCCATTTTTACTTTTAAACACAGCTCCTTTCTGTTCTCATTATTGGCTGTTACCCCTTTACGTCTCACCAGCAGGTAGAGGGGACACAGTTCTCTAAAACCCCTTCAGCATTTATTGTTTGTAGACTTTTTGCTGATGGTCAGTCGACTGGTGTAAGTTGAAACTTTTTATAGAATAGATTGCATGGGTCTAACACTCCCTGAGGTTGAGCTTTTATCCATTTTCCTTTTTTTTAAAACACCGTGAGTAAAACTTAACTCTTCATACTCTCTTCTTGAAACATTTGCCTGTTTTGAATTTTTTTGTCCATTCCCTCCTTCAGCACATTTTTTTAGGACAGGTGTCCTTTACAGCCCTGAGTCCTTGTGTATGTTAAGTGAGCATTAGCTCTGAGTTTAAGGCTGCTCTTGCAGGAAACGGCCACAAGGTGGCAGCATTTCTCCTTTTCCAAATTTCGTAACTAGGGAAACAGAGGCTTAATGGAAGTGGTGTTCTAGGTTGTAAATTAGAATGGAATGTGCCAGGAAAAAGCCCTTTAAGTTTATGTCTCATAACTTCTTGTTCATATTTGTAATTTACTTTTTATTCTTTATCCCAGCACATTTGATTACAATGGTTTGTTTGTTCTAGGTGTGCAAGATGTGCTTCTTTCACACACATACATGTTTCTATTCTTCCACGCATCCTTTTCCCATGTAGGTTATGCCACAATGTTGAGTAGTCTTCTCCTGGTCTTCCGTACGTCTTTGGTGATTATATATTTCACATGGTTTGTATATCTCTGTTAACCCCAATATGGTAATGTATCCAATCCTCATCCCTTTCTATTTGGTGAACCATAAGATTTTTTTAATGAATCTGTGATTGCCTTTCTCTGTGGAAATATCTTCATTGGTATCAATTTTTAAGTAACTCCTAAAAGTGATATGATAGGATATGTGTCTTTTGCTTTCTCACTTACTACAGGTGGCGTGATTACGTCTAGACTCATGTATGGTGCTGCAAATGGCATTGTTTCATTTTTTTCACTAGCGAATATTCCATCTATACATGGAGGAGTTCTTCTTTGTCCACCCATCTGTTGGTGGACTTTTTGGTTACTTCCATATCTTGGCTATTGTAATACTGTGCCATGCAGATTTGCCTGCCTGTGTCTTTCCAATTCTCTCTTCTTAGATTATATGTCGAGGAGTGGTTCCGCTGGATCATATGGTAGCTCAATGTTTACCTTTTTAAGGCACCTCCATTCTGCTCTCATTTGTGGCCCTTTCCAACTTCCGTCCCCCTTGAAGTTGAGGGTACGCATTTCTCCACAACACCTTCAGCATTTTTGTTTGTAGATTTCTTGTTGATGGTTATTCTGACAATTGTGAGCTGATACCTTTTTGTGGTTGAATTCGCACGTGCCTCATAATCCGTTGAAATTGAGCTTTAAGGCATGTCCTTTTTATTTTTCAAGCTGTGATTACCCCTTAGTTCTTCAAATTGTTTTCTTAAAGTATGTGTCACATTTTGAAATGTTTTGGCCATTACCTCCCTCAAGACATTTTGAGGGCAGGTTTCATTTACAGTTCTGCAGTACTTGTTCCTATGAAATGACCATGAGCACAGGCTTTAATGCTGCTTTTGCAGGTAACTGCCAGAGGGTGGCAGCCTTTCTATGTTCCCCACCCTGGTAACTAGGGAGAAGCCCTTGCGGCCTGTGGTGTTTCTCGGTTATAAATTAGAGTGGAGTGTGCCCGGACAAACCCACACAAGCTGATGTCTCCTGACTTTTGTTGGATTTTTAAATTTAATTTTTATTTTTTATTGGAGTAATTTTCCACCGTGTACGTGGACCACTTCTACTTTGTGCATTCCTCGGTTGATGGACATTTTCATTGCTTCCAAGCGTTGGCTATGGTAAATATTGTTGGAGTGCAGGATTGCCAGCCTGTGACTTTTTGATTCTCATTTTCACAGGTGATAGGCCCAGCAGTGGGTGTGATTGACTGACTGGTAGCACCGTGTTTTCCTTTTCAAAGCACCTTCTTTGTGTTTTCATTACTGGCACTTACCACCTCCCCGTTAGAATCGAGGGTACGCATTTCTCCACAATCGCTTCAGCATTTATTGTTTGCCGCATTTATGCTAATGGCCATACTGGCTGCTGTGAGCTGATAGGTTTTTGTAATGTGGGTTTGCATGTCTTTGAAAATTCGTAAAACTCATCATTTTTCTCCACCGTTTTCTTTTCTGTTAAAAAAAAGGAAACAGTTGGGAGTACAATATATCTCTTGAAATTGTCTTCTTGGAAGGTTGCCCTATTTTGAAATTTTTGGTCGATTTTCCACCCCAGAATTTTTTTAGAGAGCAGGTGTCATTTCCCGAACTGCAAGTTTGGTGAATATTTAGTGACCTTTAGCAATGGGTTTAAAGCTGCTGTTGTGGGAAGTGGCCTCAAGCAGGCAGCATTTCTCCATTCCCAAATCTGGGTACTAGGGCAGCAGAGCCTTTCTGGCAGTCGTGTTCCTAGGTTGTAAATTAAATTGGAATGTGCATGGAGAAACCCCCATACGTTTATGTCTCATTATTTCTTCTTGGATTTAAAAAATTTTTTTAATTGGGGTAAAGCTTAGAATATTGTTTGTCCTAGGTGTACACAATCTGGTTCATTTGTACATTATATATGTCTATTCAAGTACAGATCCTCTTCCCATGTAAAATGTTACAGAGGTTTCCGCAGACCTCCCTTGCTACATGGTCGGTCTTTTTGAGAAATGTATATAATATGTGTTTGTATAGATATAGCAACACTAATCTTAATTTATCCTTTCTCCCCACCTTTCCTTTTAGATGAGCATAGTTTGTTTTCTAAGTCTGTGAGTGTCTTTCTCTGTGGAAATATATTCATTTGTGTCAGTTATTAGATAACGCCTATAAGTGATATCATAGAATACAGGTCTTTGGTTTCCGAGTTACCTCATGTTTCGTGATTATCTCCAGACTCATTTGTGGTGCCTCAGAGAGCAATGGTTCATTGTTTTCCATGGCTAATATTCCATTGTGTACATGGACCACTTCTTCTTTATCCATTCACCTGTTGTTGGACATTTTCATTGCTTCACTGTCTTGGCTATTGTGAATAAGGCTGCACTGCAGCTTTTGCGGCCTGAGTCTTCTCGATTCTTGTCTTCTCAGGTGAGAGGTCCAATGGTGCGCCTGCTGGATTGAATGGTACCTCCATTTTTACTTTTAAACACAGCTCCTTTCTGTTCTCATTATTGGCTGTTACCCCTTTACGTCTCACCAGCAGGTAGAGGGGACACAGTTCTCTAAAACCCCTTCAGCATTTATTGTTTGTAGACTTTTTGCTGATGGTCAGTCGACTGGTGTAAGTTGAAACTTTTTATAGAATAGATTGCATGGGTCTAACACTCCCTGAGGTTGAGCTTTTATCCATTTTCCTTGTTTTTAAAACACCGTGAGTAAAACTTAACTCTTCATACTCTCTTCTTGAAACATTTGCCTGTTTTGAATTTTTTTGTCCATTCCCTCCTTCAGCACATTTTTTTAGGACAGGTGTCCTTTACAGCCCTGAGTCCTTGTGTATGTTAAGTGAGCATTAGCTCTGAGTTTAAGGCTGCTCTTGCAGGAAACGGCCACAAGGTGGCAGCATTTCTCCTTTTCCAAATTTCGTAACTAGGGAAACAGAGGCTTAATGGAAGTGGTGTTCTAGGTTGTAAATTAGAATGGAATGTGCCAGGAAAAAGCCCTTTAAGTTTATGTCTCATAACTTCTTGTTCATATTTGTAATTTACTTTTTATTCTTTATCCCAGCACATTTGATTACAATGGTTTGTTTGTTCTAGGTGTGCAAGATGTGCTTCTTTCACACACATACATGTTTCTATTCTTCCACGCATCCTTTTCCCATGTAGGTTATGCCACAATGTTGAGTAGTCTTCTCCTGGTCTTCCGTACGTCTTTGGTGATTATATATTTCACATGGTTTGTATATCTCTGTTAACCCCAATATGGTAATGTATCCAATCCTCATCCCTTTCTATTTGGTGAACCATAAGATTTTTTTAATGAATCTGTGATTGCCTTTCTCTGTGGAAATATCTTCATTGGTATCAATTTTTAAGTAACTCCTAAAAGTGATATGATAGGATATGTGTCTTTTGCTTTCTCACTTACTACAGGTGGCGTGATTACGTCTAGACTCATGTATGGTGCTGCAAATGGCATTGTTTCATTTTTTTCACTAGCGAATATTCCATCTGTACATGGAGGAGTTCTTCTTTGTCCACCCATCTGTTGGTGGACTTTTTGGTTACTTCCATATCTTGGCTATTGTAATACTGTGCCATGCAGATTTGCCTGCCTGTGTCTTTCCAATTCTCTCTTCTTAGATTATATGTCGAGGAGTGGTTCCGCTGGATCATATGGTAGCTCAATGTTTACCTTTTTAAGGCACCTCCATTCTGCTCTCATTTGTGGCCCTTTCCAACTTCCGTCCCCCTTGAAGTTGAGGGTACGCATTTCTCCACAACACCTTCAGCATTTTTGTTTGTAGATTTCTTGTTGATGGTTATTCTGACAATTGTGAGCTGATACCTTTTTGTGGTTGAATTCGCACGTGCCTCATAATCCGTTGAAATTGAGCTTTAAGGCATGTCCTTTTTATTTTTCAAGCTGTGATTACCCCTTAGTTCTTCAAATTGTTTTCTTAAAGTATGTGTCACATTTTGAAATGTTTTGGCCATTACCTCCCTCAAGACATTTTGAGGGCAGGTTTCATTTACAGTTCTGCAGTACTTGTTCCTATGAAATGACCATGAGCACAGGCTTTAATGCTGCTTTTGCAGGTAACTGCCAGAGGGTGGCAGCCTTTCTATGTTCCCCACCCTGGTAACTAGGGAGAAGCCCTTGCGGCCTGTGGTGTTTCTCGGTTATAAATTAGAGTGGAGTGTGCCCGGACAAACCCACACAAGCTGATGTCTCCTGACTTTTGTTGGATTTTTAAATTTAATTTTTATTTTTTATTGGAGTAATTTTCCACCGTGTACGTGGACCACTTCTACTTTGTGCATTCCTCGGTTGATGGACATTTTCATTGCTTCCAAGCGTTGGCTATGGTAAATATTGTTGGAGTGCAGGATTGCCAGCCTGTGACTTTTTGATTCTCATTTTCACAGGTGATAGGCCCAGCAGTGGGTGTGATTGACTGACTGGTAGCACCGTGTTTTCCTTTTCAAAGCACCTTCTTTGTGTTTTCATTACTGGCACTTACCACGTCCCCGTTAGAATCGAGGGTACGCATTTCTCCACAATCGCTTCAGCATTTATTGTTTGCCGCATTTATGCTAATGGCCATACTGGCTGCTGTGAGCTGATAGGTTTTTGTAATGTGGGTTTGCATGTCTTTGAAAATTCGTAAAACTCATCATTTTTCTCCACCGTTTTCTTTTCTGTTAAAAAAAAGGAAACAGTTGGGAGTACAATATATCTCTTGAAATTGTCTTCTTGGAAGGTTGCCCTATTTTGAAATTTTTGGTCGATTTTCCACCCCAGAATTTTTTTAGAGAGCAGGTGTCATTTCCCGAACTGCAAGTTTGGTGAATATTTAGTGACCTTTAGCAATGGGTTTAAAGCTGCTGTTGTGGGAAGTGGCCTCAAGCAGGCAGCATTTCTCCATTCCCAAATCTGGGTACTAGGGCAGCAGAGCCTTTCTGGCAGTCGTGTTCCTAGGTTGTAAATTAAATTGGAATGTGCATGGAGAAACCCCCATACGTTTATGTCTCATTATTTCTTCTTGGATTTAAAAAATTTTTTTAATTGGGGTAAAGCTTAGAATATTGTTTGTCCTAGGTGTACACAATCTGGTTCATTTGTACATTATATATGTCTATTCAAGTACAGATCCTCTTCCCATGTAAAATGTTACAGAGGTTTCCGCAGACCTCCCTTGCTACATGGTCGGTCTTTTTGAGAAATGTATGTAATATGTGTTTGTATAGATATAGCAACACTAATCTTAATTTATCCTTTCTCCCCACCTTTCCTTTTAGATGAGCATAGTTTGTTTTCTAAGTCTGTGAGTGTCTTTCTCTGTGGAAATATATTCATTTGTGTCAGTTATTAGATAACGCCTATAAGTGATATCATAGAATACAGGTCTTTGGTTTCCGAGTTACCTCATGTTTCGTGATTATCTCCAGACTCATTTGTGGTGCCTCAGAGAGCAATGGTTCATTGTTTTCCATGGCTAATATTCCATTGTGTACATGGACCACTTCTTCTTTATCCATTCACCTGTTGTTGGATATTTTGATTGCTTCACTGTCTTGGCTATTGTGAATAAGGCTGCACTGCAGCTTTTGCGGCCTGAGTCTTCTCGATTCTTGTCTTCTCAGGTGAGAGGTCCAATGGTGCGCCTGCTGGATTGAATGGTACCTCCATTTTTACTTTTAAACACAGCTCCTTTCTGTTCTCATTATTGGCTGTTACCCCTTTACGTCTCACCAGCAGGTAGAGGGGACACAGTTCTCTAAAACCCCTTCAGCATTTATTGTTTGTAGACTTTTTGCTGATGGTCAGTCGACTGGTGTAAGTTGAAACTTTTTATAGAATAGATTGCATGGGTCTAACACTCCCTGAGGTTGAGCTTTTATCCATTTTCCTTTTTTTTAAAACACCGTGAGTAAAACTTAACTCTTCATACTCTCTTCTTGAAACATTTGCCTGTTTTGAATTTTTTTGTCCATTCCCTCCTTCAGCACATTTTTTTAGGACAGGTGTCCTTTACAGCCCTGAGTCCTTGTGTATGTTAAGTGAGCATTAGCTCTGAGTTTAAGGCTGCTCTTGCAGGAAACGGCCACAAGGTGGCAGCATTTCTCCTTTTCCAAATTTCGTAACTAGGGAAACAGAGGCTTAATGGAAGTGGTGTTCTAGGTTGTAAATTAGAATGGAATGTGCCAGGAAAAAGCCCTTTAAGTTTATGTCTCATAACTTCTTGTTCATATTTGTAATTTACTTTTTATTCTTTATCCCAGCACATTTGATTACAATGGTTTGTTTGTTCTAGGTGTGCAAGATGTGCTTCTTTCACACACATACATGTTTCTATTCTTCCACGCATCCTTTTCCCATGTAGGTTATGCCACAATGTTGAGTAGTCTTCTCCTGGTCTTCCGTACGTCTTTGGTGATTATATATTTCACATGGTTTGTATATCTCTGTTAACCCCAATATGGTAATGTATCCAATCCTCATCCCTTTCTATTTGGTGAACCATAAGATTTTTTTAATGAATCTGTGATTGCCTTTCTCTGTGGAAATATCTTCATTGGTATCAATTTTTAAGTAACTCCTAAAAGTGATATGATAGGATATGTGTCTTTTGCTTTCTCACTTACTACAGGTGGCGTGATTACGTCTAGACTCATGTATGGTGCTGCAAATGGCATTGTTTCATTTTTTTCACTAGCGAATATTCCATCTATACATGGAGGAGTTCTTCTTTGTCCACCCATCTGTTGGTGGACTTTTTGGTTACTTCCATATCTTGGCTATTGTAATACTGTGCCATGCAGATTTGCCTGCCTGTGTCTTTCCAATTCTCTCTTCTTAGATTATATGTCGAGGAGTGGTTCCGCTGGATCATATGGTAGCTCAATGTTTACCTTTTTAAGGCACCTCCATTCTGCTCTCATTTGTGGCCCTTTCCAACTTCCGTCCCCCTTGAAGTTGAGGGTACGCATTTCTCCACAACACCTTCAGCATTTTTGTTTGTAGATTTCTTGTTGATGGTTATTCTGACAATTGTGAGCTGATACCTTTTTGTGGTTGAATTCGCACGTGCCTCATAATCCGTTGAAATTGAGCTTTAAGGCATGTCCTTTTTATTTTTCAAGCTGTGATTACCCCTTAGTTCTTCAAATTGTTTTCTTAAAGTATGTGTCACATTTTGAAATGTTTTGGCCATTACCTCCCTCAAGACATTTTGAGGGCAGGTTTCATTTACAGTTCTGCAGTACTTGTTCCTATGAAATGACCATGAGCACAGGCTTTAATGCTGCTTTTGCAGGTAACTGCCAGAGGGTGGCAGCCTTTCTATGTTCCCCACCCTGGTAACTAGGGAGAAGCCCTTGCGGCCTGTGGTGTTTCTCGGTTATAAATTAGAGTGGAGTGTGCCCGGACAAACCCACACAAGCTGATGTCTCCTGACTTTTGTTGGATTTTTAAATTTAATTTTTATTTTTTATTGGAGTAATTTTCCACCGTGTACGTGGACCACTTCTACTTTGTGCATTCCTCGGTTGATGGACATTTTCATTGCTTCCAAGCGTTGGCTATGGTAAATATTGTTGGAGTGCAGGATTGCCAGCCTGTGACTTTTTGATTCTCATTTTCACAGGTGATAGGCCCAGCAGTGGGTGTGATTGACTGACTGGTAGCACCGTGTTTTCCTTTTCAAAGCACCTTCTTTGTGTTTTCATTACTGGCACTTACCACCTCCCCGTTAGAATCGAGGGTACGCATTTCTCCACAATCGCTTCAGCATTTATTGTTTGCCGCATTTATGCTAATGGCCATACTGGCTGCTGTGAGCTGATAGGTTTTTGTAATGTGGGTTTGCATGTCTTTGAAAATTCGTAAAACTCATCATTTTTCTCCACCGTTTTCTTTTCTGTTAAAAAAAAGGAAACAGTTGGGAGTACAATATATCTCTTGAAATTGTCTTCTTGGAAGGTTGCCCTATTTTGAAATTTTTGGTCGATTTTCCACCCCAGAATTTTTTTAGAGAGCAGGTGTCATTTCCCGAACTGCAAGTTTGGTGAATATTTAGTGACCTTTAGCAATGGGTTTAAAGCTGCTGTTGTGGGAAGTGGCCTCAAGCAGGCAGCATTTCTCCATTCCCAAATCTGGGTACTAGGGCAGCAGAGCCTTTCTGGCAGTCGTGTTCCTAGGTTGTAAATTAAATTGGAATGTGCATGGAGAAACCCCCATACGTTTATGTCTCATTATTTCTTCTTGGATTTAAAAAATTTTTTTAATTGGGGTAAAGCTTAGAATATTGTCTGTCCTAGGTGTACACAATCTGGTTCATTTGTACATTATATATGTCTATTCAAGTACAGATCCTCTTCCCATGTAAAATGTTACACAGGTTTCCGCAGACCTCCCTTGCTACATGGTCGGTCTTTTTGAGAAATGTATATAATATGTGTTTGTATAGATATAGCAACACTAATCTTAATTTATCCTTTCTCCCCACCTTTCCTTTTAGATGAGCATAGTTTGTTTTCTAAGTCTGTGAGTGTCTTTCTCTGTGGAAATATATTCATTTGTGTCAGTTATTAGATAACGCCTATAAGTGATATCATAGAATACAGGTCTTTGGTTTCCGAGTTACCTCATGTTTCGTGATTATCTCCAGACTCATTTGTGGTGCCTCAGAGAGCAATGGTTCATTGTTTTCCATGGCTAATATTCCATTGTGTACATGGACCACTTCTTCTTTATCCATTCACCTGTTGTTGGACATTTTCATTGCTTCACTGTCTTGGCTATTGTGAATAAGGCTGCACTGCAGCTTTTGCGGCCTGAGTCTTCTCGATTCTTGTCTTCTCAGGTGAGAGGTCCAATGGTGCGCCTGCTGGATTGAATGGTACCTCCATTTTTACTTTTAAACACAGCTCCTTTCTGTTCTCATTATTGGCTGTTACCCCTTTACGTCTCACCAGCAGGTAGAGGGGACACAGTTCTCTAAAACCCCTTCAGCATTTATTGTTTGTAGACTTTTTGCTGATGGTCAGTCGACTGGTGTAAGTTGAAACTTTTTATAGAATAGATTGCATGGGTCTAACACTCCCTGAGGTTGAGCTTTTATCCATTTTCCTTTTTTTAAAAACACCGTGAGTAAAACTTAACTCTTCATACTCTCTTCTTGAAACATTTGCCTGTTTTGAATTTTTTTGTCCATTCCCTCCTTCAGCACATTTTTTTAGGACAGGTGTCCTTTACAGCCCTGAGTCCTTGTGTATGTTAAGTGAGCATTAGCTCTGAGTTTAAGGCTGCTCTTGCAGGAAACGGCCACAAGGTGGCAGCATTTCTCCTTTTCCAAATTTCGTAACTAGGGAGGCAGCATTTCTCCTTTTCCAAATTTCGTAACTAGGGAAACAGAGGCTTAATGGAAGTGGTGTTCTAGGTTGTAAATTAGAATGGAATGTGCCAGGAAAAAGCCCTTTAAGTTTATGTCTCATAACTTCTGGTTCATATTTGTAATTTACTTTTTATTCTTTATCCCAGCACATTTGATTACAATGGTTTGTTTGTTCTAGGTGTGCAAGATGTGCTTCTTTCACACACATACATGTTTCTATTCTTCCACGCATCCTTTTCCCATGTAGGTTATGCCACAATGTTGAGTAGTCTTCTCCTGGTCTTCCGTACGTCTTTGGTGATTATATATTTCACATGGTTTGTATATCTCTGTTAACCCCAATATGGTAATGTATCCAATCCTCATCCCTTTCTATTTGGTGAACCATAAGATTTTTTTAATGAATCTGTGATTGCCTTTCTCTGTGGAAATATCTTCATTGGTATCAATTTTTAAGTAACTCCTAAAAGTGATATGATAGGATATGTGTCTTTTGCTTTCTCACTTACTACAGGTGGCGTGATTACGTCTAGACTCATGTATGGTGCTGCAAATGGCATTGTTTCATTTTTTTCACTAGCGAATATTCCATCTGTACATGGAGGAGTTCTTCTTTGTCCACCCATCTGTTGGTGGACTTTTTGGTTACTTCCATATCTTGGCTATTGTAATACTGTGCCATGCAGATTTGCCTGCCTGTGTCTTTCCAATTCTCTCTTCTTAGATTATATGTCGAGGAGTGGTTCCGCTGGATCATATGGTAGCTCAATGTTTACCTTTTTAAGGCACCTCCATTCTGCTCTCATTTGTGGCCCTTTCCAACTTCCGTCCCCCTTGAAGTTGAGGGTACGCATTTCTCCACAACACCTTCAGCATTTTTGTTTGTAGATTTCTTGTTGATGGTTATTCTGACAATTGTGAGCTGATACCTTTTTGTGGTTGAATTCGCACGTGCCTCATAATCCGTTGAAATTGAGCTTTAAGGCATGTCCTTTTTATTTTTCAAGCTGTGATTACCCCTTAGTTCTTCAAATTGTTTTCTTAAAGTATGTGTCACATTTTGAAATGTTTTGGCCATTACCTCCCTCAAGACATTTTGAGGGCAGGTTTCATTTACAGTTCTGCAGTACTTGTTCCTATGAAATGACCATGAGCACAGGCTTTAATGCTGCTTTTGCAGGTAACTGCCAGAGGGTGGCAGCCTTTCTATGTTCCCCACCCTGGTAACTAGGGAGAAGCCCTTGCGGCCTGTGGTGTTTCTCGGTTATAAATTAGAGTGGAGTGTGCCCGGACAAACCCACACAAGCTGATGTCTCCTGACTTTTGTTGGATTTTTAAATTTAATTTTTATTTTTTATTGGAGTAATTTTCCACCGTGTACGTGGACCACTTCTACTTTGTGCATTCCTCGGTTGATGGACATTTTCATTGCTTCCAAGCGTTGGCTATGGTAAATATTGTTGGAGTGCAGGATTGCCAGCCTGTGACTTTTTGATTCTCATTTTCACAGGTGATAGGCCCAGCAGTGGGTGTGATTGACTGACTGGTAGCACCGTGTTTTCCTTTTCAAAGCACCTTCTTTGTGTTTTCATTACTGGCACTTACCACGTCCCCGTTAGAATCGAGGGTACGCATTTCTCCACAATCGCTTCAGCATTTATTGTTTGCCGCATTTATGCTAATGGCCGTACTGGCTGCTGTGAGCTGATAGGTTTTTGTAATGTGGGTTTGCATGTCTTTGAAAATTCGTAAAACTCATCATTTTTCTCCACCGTTTTCTTTTCTGTTAAAAAAAAGGAAACAGTTGGGAGTACAATATATCTCTTGAAATTGTCTTCTTGGAAGGTTGCCCTATTTTGAAATTTTTGGTCGATTTTCCACCCCAGAATTTTTTTAGAGAGCAGGTGTCATTTCCCGAACTGCAAGTCTGGTGAATATTTAGTGACCTTTAGCAATGGGTTTAAAGCTGCTGTTGTGGGAAGTGGCCTCAAGCAGGCAGCATTTCTCCATTCCCAAATCTGGGTACTAGGGCAGCAGAGCCTTTCTGGCAGTCGTGTTCCTAGGTTGTAAATTAAATTGGAATGTGCATGGAGAAACCCCCATACGTTTATGTCTCATTATTTCTTCTTGGATTTAAAAAAATTTTTTAATTGGGGTAAAGCTTAGAATATTGTCTGTCCTAGGTGTACACAATCTGGTTCATTTGTACATTATATATGTCTATTCAAGTACAGATCCTCTTCCCATGTAAAATGTTACAGAGGTTTCCGCAGACCTCCCTTGCTACATGGTCGGTCTTTTTGAGAAATGTATATAATATGTGTTTGTATAGATATAGCAACACTAATCTTAATTTATCCTTTCTCCCCACCTTTCCTTTTAGATGAGCATAGTTTGTTTTCTAAGTCTGTGAGTGTCTTTCTCTGTGGAAATATATTCATTTGTGTCAGTTATTAGATAACGCCTATAAGTGATATCATAGAATACAGGTCTTTGGTTTCCGAGTTACCTCATGTTTCGTGATTATCTCCAGACTCATTTGTGGTGCCTCAGAGAGCAATGGTTCATTGTTTTCCATGGCTAATATTCCATTGTGTACATGGACCACTTCTTCTTTATCCATTCACCTGTTGTTGGACATTTTCATTGCTTCACTGTCTTGGCTATTGTGAATAAGGCTGCACTGCAGCTTTTGCGGCCTGAGTCTTCTCGATTCTTGTCTTCTCAGGTGAGAGGTCCAATGGTGCGCCTGCTGGATTGAATGGTACCTCCATTTTTACTTTTAAACACAGCTCCTTTCTGTTCTCATTATTGGCTGTTACCCCTTTACATCTCACCAGCAGGTAGAGGGGACACAGTTCTCTAAAACCCCTTCAGCATTTATTGTTTGTAGACTTTTTGCTGATGGTCAGTCGACTGGTGTAAGTTGAAACTTTTTGTAGATTAGCTTGCATGCGTCTAACGCCCCCTGAGGTTGAGCTTTTATCCATTTTCCTTTTTTTTAAAACACCGTGAGTAAAACTTAACTCTTCATACTCTCTTCTTGAAACTTTTGCCTGTTTTGAATTTTTTTGTCCATTCCCTACTTCAGCACATTTTTTTAGGACAGGTGTCCTTTACAGCCCTGAGTCCTTGTGTATGTTAAGTGAGCATTAGCTCTGAGTTTAAAGCTGCTCTTGCAGGAAACGGCCACAAGGTGGCAGCATTTCTCCTTTTCCAAATTTGGTTACTAGGGAAACAGAGGCTTAATGGAAGTGGTGTTCTAGGTTGTAAATTAGAATGGAATGTGCCAGGAAAAAGCCCTTTAAGTTTATGTCTCATAACTTCTGGTTCATATTTGTAATTTACTTTTTATTCTTTATCCCAGCACATTTGATTACAATGGTTTGTTTGTTCTAGGTGTGCAAGATGTGCTTCTTTCACACACATACATGTTTCTATTCTTCCACGCATCCTTTTCCCATGTAGGTTATGCCACAATGTTGAGTAGTCTTCTCCTGGTCTTCCGTACGTCTTTGGTGATTATATATTTCACATGGTTTGTATATCTCTGTTAACCCCAATATGGTAATGTATCCAATCCTCATCCCTTTCTATTTGGTGAACCATAAGATTTTTTTAATGAATCTGTGATTGCCTTTCTCTGTGGAAATATCTTCATTGGTATCAATTTTTAAGTAACTCCTAAAAGTGATATGATAGGATATGTGTCTTTTGCTTTCTCACTTACTACAGGTGGCGTGATTACGTCTAGACTCATGTATGGTGCTGCAAATGGCATTGTTTCATTTTTTTCACTAGCGAATATTCCATCTGTACATGGAGGAGTTCTTCTTTGTCCACCCATCTGTTGGTGGACTTTTTGGTTACTTCCATATCTTGGCTATTGTAATACTGTGCCATGCAGATTTGCCTGCCTGTGTCTTTCCAATTCTCTCTTCTTAGATTATATGTCGAGGAGTGGTTCCGCTGGATCATATGGTAGCTCAATGTTTACCTTTTTAAGGCACCTCCATTCTGCTCTCATTTGTGGCCCTTTCCAACTTCCGTCCCCCTTGAAGTTGAGGGTACGCATTTCTCCACAACACCTTCAGCATTTTTGTTTGTAGATTTCTTGTTGATGGTTATTCTGACAATTGTGAGCTGATACCTTTTTGTGGTTGAATTCGCACGTGCCTCATAATCCGTTGAAATTGAGCTTTAAGGCATGTCCTTTTTATTTTTCAAGCTGTGATTACCCCTTAGTTCTTCAAATTGTTTTCTTAAAGTATGTGTCACATTTTGAAATGTTTTGGCCATTACCTCCCTCAAGACATTTTGAGGGCAGGTTTCATTTACAGTTCTGCAGTACTTGTTCCTATGAAATGACCATGAGCACAGGCTTTAATGCTGCTTTTGCAGGTAACTGCCAGAGGGTGGCAGCCTTTCTATGTTCCCCACCCTGGTAACTAGGGAGAAGCCCTTGCGGCCTGTGGTGTTTCTCGGTTATAAATTAGAGTGGAGTGTGCCCGGACAAACCCACACAAGCTGATGTCTCCTGACTTTTGTTGGATTTTTAAATTTAATTTTTATTTTTTATTGGAGTAATTTTCCACCGTGTACGTGGACCACTTCTACTTTGTGCATTCCTCGGTTGATGGACATTTTCATTGCTTCCAAGCGTTGGCTATGGTAAATATTGTTGGAGTGCAGGATTGCCAGCCTGTGACTTTTTGATTCTCATTTTCACAGGTGATAGGCCCAGCAGTGGGTGTGATTGACTGACTGGTAGCACCGTGTTTTCCTTTTCAAAGCACCTTCTTTGTGTTTTCATTACTGGCACTTACCACCTCCCCGTTAGAATCGAGGGTACGCATTTCTCCACAATCGCTTCAGCATTTATTGTTTGCCGCATTTATGCTAATGGCCATACTGGCTGCTGTGAGCTGATAGGTTTTTGTAATGTGGGTTTGCATGTCTTTGAAAATTCGTAAAACTCATCATTTTTCTCCACCGTTTTCTTTTCTGTTAAAAAAAAGGAAACAGTTGGGAGTACAATATATCTCTTGAAATTGTCTTCTTGGAAGGTTGCCCTATTTTGAAATTTTTGGTCGATTTTCCACCCCAGAATTTTTTTAGAGAGCAGGTGTCATTTCCCGAACTGCAAGTCTGGTGAATATTTAGTGACCTTTAGCAATGGGTTTAAAGCTGCTGTTGTGGGAAGTGGCCTCAAGCAGGCAGCATTTCTCCATTCCCAAATCTGGGTACTAGGGCAGCAGAGCCTTTCTGGCAGTCGTGTTCCTAGGTTGTAAATTAAATTGGAATGTGCATGGAGAAACCCCCATACGTTTATGTCTCATTATTTCTTCTTGGATTTAAAAAATTTTTTTAATTGGGGTAAAGCTTAGAATATTGTTTGTCCTAGGTGTACACAATCTGGTTCATTTGTACATTATATATGTCTATTCAAGTACAGATCCTCTTCCCATGTAAAATGTTACAGAGGTTTCCGCAGACCTCCCTTGCTACATGGTCGGTCTTTTTGAGAAATGTATATAATATGTGTTTGTATAGATATAGCAACACTAATCTTAATTTATCCTTTCTCCCCACCTTTCCTTTTAGATGAGCATAGTTTGTTTTCTAAGTCTGTGAGTGTCTTTCTCTGTGGAAATATATTCATTTGTGTCAGTTATTAGATAACGCCTATAAGTGATATCATAGAATACAGGTCTTTGGTTTCCGAGTTACCTCATGTTTCGTGATTATCTCCAGACTCATTTGTGGTGCCTCAGAGAGCAATGGTTCATTGTTTTCCATGGCTAATATTCCATTGTGTACATGGACCACTTCTTCTTTATCCATTCACCTGTTGTTGGACATTTTCATTGCTTCACTGTCTTGGCTATTGTGAATAAGGCTGCACTGCAGCTTTTGCGGCCTGAGTCTTCTCGATTCTTGTCTTCTCAGGTGAGAGGTCCAATGGTGCGCCTGCTGGATTGAATGGTACCTCCATTTTTACTTTTAAACACAGCTCCTTTCTGTTCTCATTATTGGCTGTTACCCCTTTACGTCTCACCAGCAGGTAGAGGGGACACAGTTCTCTAAAACCCCTTCAGCATTTATTGTTTGTAGACTTTTTGCTGATGGTCAGTCGACTGGTGTAAGTTGAAACTTTTTGTAGATTAGCTTGCATGCGTCTAACGCCCCCTGAGGTTGAGCTTTTATCCATTTTCCTTTTTTTTAAAACACCGTGAGTAAAACTTAACTCTTCATACTCTCTTCTTGAAACTTTTGCCTGTTTTGAATTTTTTTGTCCATTCCCTACTTCAGCACATTTTTTTAGGACAGGTGTCCTTTACAGCCCTGAGTCCTTGTGTATGTTAAGTGAGCATTAGCTCTGAGTTTAAAGCTGCTCTTGCAGGAAACGGCCACAAGGTGGCAGCATTTCTCCTTTTCCAAATTTGGTTACTAGGGAAACAGAGGCTTAATGGAAGTGGTGTTCTAGGTTGTAAATTAGAATGGAATGTGCCAGGAAAAAGCCCTTTAAGTTTATGTCTCATAACTTCTTGTTCATATTTGTAATTTACTTTTTATTCTTTATCCCAGCACATTTGATTACAATGGTTTGTTTGTTCTAGGTGTGCAAGATGTGCTTCTTTCACACACATACATGTTTCTATTCTTCCACGCATCCTTTTCCCATGTAGGTTATGCCACAATGTTGAGTAGTCTTCTCCTGGTCTTCCGTACGTCTTTGGTGATTATATATTTCACATGGTTTGTATATCTCTGTTAACCCCAATATGGTAATGTATCCAATCCTCATCCCTTTCTATTTGGTGAACCATAAGATTTTTTTAATGAATCTGTGATTGCCTTTCTCTGTGGAAATATCTTCATTGGTATCAATTTTTAAGTAACTCCTAAAAGTGATATGATAGGATATGTGTCTTTTGCTTTCTCACTTACTACAGGTGGCGTGATTACGTCTAGACTCATGTATGGTGCTGCAAATGGCATTGTTTCATTTTTTTCACTAGCGAATATTCCATCTGTACATGGAGGAGTTCTTCTTTGTCCACCCATCTGTTGGTGGACTTTTTGGTTACTTCCATATCTTGGCTATTGTAATACTGTGCCATGCAGATTTGCCTGCCTGTGTCTTTCCAATTCTCTCTTCTTAGATTATATGTCGAGGAGTGGTTCCGCTGGATCATATGGTAGCTCAATGTTTACCTTTTTAAGGCACCTCCATTCTGCTCTCATTTGTGGCCCTTTCCAACTTCCGTCCCCCTTGAAGTTGAGGGTACGCATTTCTCCACAACACCTTCAGCATTTTTGTTTGTAGATTTCTTGTTGATGGTTATTCTGACAATTGTGAGCTGATACCTTTTTGTGGTTGAATTCGCACGTGCCTCATAATCCGTTGAAATTGAGCTTTAAGGCATGTCCTTTTTATTTTTCAAGCTGTGATTACCCCTTAGTTCTTCAAATTGTTTTCTTAAAGTATGTGTCACATTTTGAAATGTTTTGGCCATTACCTCCCTCAAGACATTTTGAGGGCAGGTTTCATTTACAGTTCTGCAGTACTTGTTCCTATGAAATGACCATGAGCACAGGCTTTAATGCTGCTTTTGCAGGTAACTGCCAGAGGGTGGCAGCCTTTCTATGTTCCCCACCCTGGTAACTAGGGAGAAGCCCTTGCGGCCTGTGGTGTTTCTCGGTTATAAATTAGAGTGGAGTGTGCCCGGACAAACCCACACAAGCTGATGTCTCCTGACTTTTGTTGGATTTTTAAATTTAATTTTTATTTTTTATTGGAGTAATTTTCCACCGTGTACGTGGACCACTTCTACTTTGTGCATTCCTCGGTTGATGGACATTTTCATTGCTTCCAAGCGTTGGCTATGGTAAATATTGTTGGAGTGCAGGATTGCCAGCCTGTGACTTTTTGATTCTCATTTTCACAGGTGATAGGCCCAGCAGTGGGTGTGATTGACTGACTGGTAGCACCGTGTTTTCCTTTTCAAAGCACCTTCTTTGTGTTTTCATTACTGGCACTTACCACCTCCCCGTTAGAATCGAGGGTACGCATTTCTCCACAATCGCTTCAGCATTTATTGTTTGCCGCATTTATGCTAATGGCCATACTGGCTGCTGTGAGCTGATAGGTTTTTGTAATGTGGGTTTGCATGTCTTTGAAAATTCGTAAAACTCATCATTTTTCTCCACCGTTTTCTTTTCTGTTAAAAAAAAGGAAACAGTTGGGAGTACAATATATCTCTTGAAATTGTCTTCTTGGAAGGTTGCCCTATTTTGAAATTTTTGGTCGATTTTCCACCCCAGAATTTTTTTAGAGAGCAGGTGTCATTTCCCGAACTGCAAGTTTGGTGAATATTTAGTGACCTTTAGCAATGGGTTTAAAGCTGCTGTTGTGGGAAGTGGCCTCAAGCAGGCAGCATTTCTCCATTCCCAAATCTGGGTACTAGGGCAGCAGAGCCTTTCTGGCAGTCGTGTTCCTAGGTTGTAAATTAAATTGGAATGTGCATGGAGAAACCCCCATACGTTTATGTCTCATTATTTCTTCTTGGATTTAAAAAATTTTTTTAATTGGGGTAAAGCTTAGAATATTGTTTGTCCTAGGTGTACACAATCTGGTTCATTTGTACATTATATATGTCTATTCAAGTACAGATCCTCTTCCCATGTAAAATGTTACAGAGGTTTCCGCAGACCTCCCTTGCTACATGGTCGGTCTTTTTGAGAAATGTATATAATATGTGTTTGTATAGATATAGCAACACTAATCTTAATTTATCCTTTCTCCCCACCTTTCCTTTTAGATGAGCATAGTTTGTTTTCTAAGTCTGTGAGTGTCTTTCTCTGTGGAAATATATTCATTTGTGTCAGTTATTAGATAACGCCTATAAGTGATATCATAGAATACAGGTCTTTGGTTTCCGAGTTACCTCATGTTTCGTGATTATCTCCAGACTCATTTGTGGTGCCTCAGAGAGCAATGGTTCATTGTTTTCCATGGCTAATATTCCATTGTGTACATGGACCACTTCTTCTTTATCCATTCACCTGTTGTTGGACATTTTCATTGCTTCACTGTCTTGGCTATTGTGAATAAGGCTGCACTGCAGCTTTTGCGGCCTGAGTCTTCTCGATTCTTGTCTTCTCAGGTGAGAGGTCCAATGGTGCGCCTGCTGGATTGAATGGTACCTCCATTTTTACTTTTAAACACAGCTCCTTTCTGTTCTCATTATTGGCTGTTACCCCTTTACGTCTCACCAGCAGGTAGAGGGGACACAGTTCTCTAAAACCCCTTCAGCATTTATTGTTTGTAGACATTTTGCTGATGGTCAGTCGACTGGTGTAAGTTGAAACTTTTTGTAGATTAGCTTGCATGCGTCTAACGCCCCCTGAGGTTGAGCTTTTATCCATTTTCCTTTTTTTTAAAACACCGTGAGTAAAACTTAACTCTTCATACTCTCTTCTTGAAACTTTTGCCTGTTTTGAATTTTTTTGTCCATTCCCTACTTCAGCACATTTTTTTAGGACAGGTGTCCTTTACAGCCCTGAGTCCTTGTGTATGTTAAGTGAGCATTAGCTCTGAGTTTAAAGCTGCTCTTGCAGGAAACGGCCACAAGGTGGCAGCATTTCTCCTTTTCCAAATTTGGTTACTAGGGAAACAGAGGCTTAATGGAAGTGGTGTTCTAGGTTGTAAATTAGAATGGAATGTGCCAGGAAAAAGCCCTTTAAGTTTATGTCTCATAACTTCTTGTTCATATTTGTAATTTACTTTTTATTCTTTATCCCAGCACATTTGATTACAATGGTTTGTTTGTTCTAGGTGTGCAAGATGTGCTTCTTTCACACACATACATGTTTCTATTCTTCCACGCATCCTTTTCCCATGTAGGTTATGCCACAATGTTGAGTAGTCTTCTCCTGGTCTTCCGTACGTCTTTGGTGATTATATATTTCACATGGTTTGTATATCTCTGTTAACCCCAATATGGTAATGTATCCAATCCTCATCCCTTTCTATTTGGTGAACCATAAGATTTTTTTAATGAATCTGTGATTGCCTTTCTCTGTGGAAATATCTTCATTGGTATCAATTTTTAAGTAACTCCTAAAAGTGATATGATAGGATATGTGTCTTTTGCTTTCTCACTTACTACAGGTGGCGTGATTACGTCTAGACTCATGTATGGTGCTGCAAATGGCATTGTTTCATTTTTTTCACTAGCGAATATTCCATCTGTACATGGAGGAGTTCTTCTTTGTCCACCCATCTGTTGGTGGACTTTTTGGTTACTTCCATATCTTGGCTATTGTAATACTGTGCCATGCAGATTTGCCTGCCTGTGTCTTTCCAATTCTCTCTTCTTAGATTATATGTCGAGGAGTGGTTCCGCTGGATCATATGGTAGCTCAATGTTTACCTTTTTAAGGCACCTCCATTCTGCTCTCATTTGTGGCCCTTTCCAACTTCCGTCCCCCTTGAAGTTGAGGGTACGCATTTCTCCACAACACCTTCAGCATTTTTGTTTGTAGATTTCTTGTTGATGGTTATTCTGACAATTGTGAGCTGATACCTTTTTGTGGTTGAATTCGCACGTGCCTCATAATCCGTTGAAATTGAGCTTTAAGGCATGTCCTTTTTATTTTTCAAGCTGTGATTACCCCTTAGTTCTTCAAATTGTTTTCTTAAAGTATGTGTCACATTTTGAAATGTTTTGGCCATTACCTCCCTCAAGACATTTTGAGGGCAGGTTTCATTTACAGTTCTGCAGTACTTGTTCCTATGAAATGACCATGAGCACAGGCTTTAATGCTGCTTTTGCAGGTAACTGCCAGAGGGTGGCAGCCTTTCTATGTTCCCCACCCTGGTAACTAGGGAGAAGCCCTTGCGGCCTGTGGTGTTTCTCGGTTATAAATTAGAGTGGAGTGTGCCCGGACAAACCCACACAAGCTGATGTCTCCTGACTTTTGTTGGATTTTTAAATTTAATTTTTATTTTTTATTGGAGTAATTTTCCACCGTGTACGTGGACCACTTCTACTTTGTGCATTCCTCGGTTGATGGACATTTTCATTGCTTCCAAGCGTTGGCTATGGTAAATATTGTTGGAGTGCAGGATTGCCAGCCTGTGACTTTTTGATTCTCATTTTCACAGGTGATAGGCCCAGCAGTGGGTGTGATTGACTGACTGGTAGCACCGTGTTTTCCTTTTCAAAGCACCTTCTTTGTGTTTTCATTACTGGCACTTACCACCTCCCCGTTAGAATCGAGGGTACGCATTTCTCCACAATCGCTTCAGCATTTATTGTTTGCCGCATTTATGCTAATGGCCATACTGGCTGCTGTGAGCTGATAGGTTTTTGTAATGTGGGTTTGCATGTCTTTGAAAATTCGTAAAACTCATCATTTTTCTCCACCGTTTTCTTTTCTGTTAAAAAAAAGGAAACAGTTGGGAGTACAATATATCTCTTGAAATTGTCTTCTTGGAAGGTTGCCCTATTTTGAAATTTTTGGTCGATTTTCCACCCCAGAATTTTTTTAGAGAGCAGGTGTCATTTCCCGAACTGCAAGTTTGGTGAATATTTAGTGACCTTTAGCAATGGGTTTAAAGCTGCTGTTGTGGGAAGTGGCCTCAAGCAGGCAGCATTTCTCCATTCCCAAATCTGGGTACTAGGGCAGCAGAGCCTTTCTGGCAGTCGTGTTCGTAGGTTGTAAATTAAATTGGAATGTGCATGGAGAAACCCCCATACGTTTATGTCTCATTATTTCTTCTTGCATTTAAAAATTTTTTTTTAATTGGGGTAAAGCTTCGAATATTGTCTGTCCTAGGTGTACACAATCTGGTTCATTTGTACATTATATATGTCTATTCAAGTACAGATCCTCTTCCCATGTAAAATGTTACAGAGGTTTCCGCAGACCTCCCTTGCTACATGGTCGGTCTTTTTGAGAAATGTATATAATATGTGTTTGTATAGATATAGCAACACTAATCTTAATTTATCCTTTCTCCCCACCTTTCCTTTTAGATGAGCATAGTTTGTTTTCTAAGTCTGTGAGTGTCTTTCTCTGTGGAAATATATTCATTTGTGTCAGTTATTAGATAACGCCTATAAGTGATATCATAGAATACAGGTCTTTGGTTTCCGAGTTACCTCATGTTTCGTGATTATCTCCAGACTCATTTGTGGTGCCTCAGAGAGCAATGGTTCATTGTTTTCCATGGCTAATATTCCATTGTGTACATGGACCACTTCTTCTTTATCCATTCACCTGTTGTTGGACATTTTCATTGCTTCACTGTCTTGGCTATTGTGAATAAGGCTGCACTGCAGCTTTTGCGGCCTGAGTCTTCTCGATTCTTGTCTTCTCAGGTGAGAGGTCCAATGGTGCGCCTGCTGGATTGAATGGTACCTCCATTTTTACTTTTAAACACAGCTCCTTTCTGTTCTCATTATTGGCTGTTACCCCTTTACGTCTCACCAGCAGGTAGAGGGGACACAGTTCTCTAAAACCCCTTCAGCATTTATTGTTTGTAGACTTTTTGCTGATGGTCAGTCGACTGGTGTAAGTTGAAACTTTTTATAGAATAGATTGCATGGGTCTAACACTCCCTGAGGTTGAGCTTTTATCCATTTTCCTTTTTTTTAAAACACCGTGAGTAAAACTTAACTCTTCATACTCTCTTCTTGAAACATTTGCCTGTTTTGAATTTTTTTGTCCATTCCCTCCTTCAGCACATTTTTTTAGGACAGGTGTCCTTTACAGCCCTGAGTCCTTGTGTATGTTAAGTGAGCATTAGCTCTGAGTTTAAGGCTGCTCTTGCAGGAAACGGCCACAAGGTGGCAGCATTTCTCCTTTTCCAAATTTC
Source organism: Eschrichtius robustus (assembly GCF_028021215.1). NCBI lineage: Eukaryota > Metazoa > Chordata > Mammalia > Artiodactyla > Eschrichtiidae > Eschrichtius > Eschrichtius robustus. The sequence goes on along the minus strand of NW_027175487.1, from coordinate 34,030 downwards.
GTAACTAGGGAAACAGAGGCTTAATGGAAGTGGTGTTCTAGGTTGTAAATTAGAATGGAATGTGCCAGGAAAAAGCCCTTTAAGTTTATGTCTCATAACTTCTTGTTCATATTTGTAATTTACTTTTTATTCTTTATCCCAGCACATTTGATTACAATGGTTTGTTTGTTCTAGGTGTGCAAGATGTGCTTCTTTCACACACATACATGTTTCTATTCTTCCACGCATCCTTTTCCCATGTAGGTTATGCCACAATGTTGAGTAGTCTTCTCCTGGTCTTCCGTACGTCTTTGGTGATTATATATTTCACATGGTTTGTATATCTCTGTTAACCCCAATATGGTAATGTATCCAATCCTCATCCCTTTCTATTTGGTGAACCATAAGATTTTTTTAATGAATCTGTGATTGCCTTTCTCTGTGGAAATATCTTCATTGGTATCAATTTTTAAGTAACTCCTAAAAGTGATATGATAGGATATGTGTCTTTTGCTTTCTCACTTACTACAGGTGGCGTGATTACGTCTAGACTCATGTATGGTGCTGCAAATGGCATTGTTTCATTTTTTTCACTAGCGAATATTCCATCTGTACATGGAGGAGTTCTTCTTTGTCCACCCATCTGTTGGTGGACTTTTTGGTTACTTCCATATCTTGGCTATTGTAATACTGTGCCATGCAGATTTGCCTGCCTGTGTCTTTCCAATTCTCTCTTCTTAGATTATATGTCGAGGAGTGGTTCCGCTGGATCATATGGTAGCTCAATGTTTACCTTTTTAAGGCACCTCCATTCTGCTCTCATTTGTGGCCCTTTCCAACTTCCGTCCCCCTTGAAGTTGAGGGTACGCATTTCTCCACAACACCTTCAGCATTTTTGTTTGTAGATTTCTTGTTGATGGTTATTCTGACAATTGTGAGCTGATACCTTTTTGTGGTTGAATTCGCACGTGCCTCATAATCCGTTGAAATTGAGCTTTAAGGCATGTCCTTTTTATTTTTCAAGCTGTGATTACCCCTTAGTTCTTCAAATTGTTTTCTTAAAGTATGTGTCACATTTTGAAATGTTTTGGCCATTACCTCCCTCAAGACATTTTGAGGGCAGGTTTCATTTACAGTTCTGCAGTACTTGTTCCTATGAAATGACCATGAGCACAGGCTTTAATGCTGCTTTTGCAGGTAACTGCCAGAGGGTGGCAGCCTTTCTATGTTCCCCACCCTGGTAACTAGGGAGAAGCCCTTGCGGCCTGTGGTGTTTCTCGGTTATAAATTAGAGTGGAGTGTGCCCGGACAAACCCACACAAGCTGATGTCTCCTGACTTTTGTTGGATTTTTAAATTTAATTTTTATTTTTTATTGGAGTAATTTTCCACCGTGTACGTGGACCACTTCTACTTTGTGCATTCCTCGGTTGATGGACATTTTCATTGCTTCCAAGCGTTGGCTATGGTAAATATTGTTGGAGTGCAGGATTGCCAGCCTGTGACTTTTTGATTCTCATTTTCACAGGTGATAGGCCCAGCAGTGGGTGTGATTGACTGACTGGTAGCACCGTGTTTTCCTTTTCAAAGCACCTTCTTTGTGTTTTCATTACTGGCACTTACCACCTCCCCGTTAGAATCGAGGGTACGCATTTCTCCACAATCGCTTCAGCATTTATTGTTTGCCGCATTTATGCTAATGGCCATACTGGCTGCTGTGAGCTGATAGGTTTTTGTAATGTGGGTTTGCATGTCTTTGAAAATTCGTAAAACTCATCATTTTTCTCCACCGTTTTCTTTTCTGTTAAAAAAAAGGAAACAGTTGGGAGTACAATATATCTCTTGAAATTGTCTTCTTGGAAGGTTGCCCTATTTTGAAATTTTTGGTCGATTTTCCACCCCAGAATTTTTTTAGAGAGCAGGTGTCATTTCCCGAACTGCAAGTTTGGTGAATATTTAGTGACCTTTAGCAATGGGTTTAAAGCTGCTGTTGTGGGAAGTGGCCTCAAGCAGGCAGCATTTCTCCATTCCCAAATCTGGGTACTAGGGCAGCAGAGCCTTTCTGGCAGTCGTGTTCCTAGGTTGTAAATTAAATTGGAATGTGCATGGAGAAACCCCCATACGTTTATGTCTCATTATTTCTTCTTGGATTTAAAAAATTTTTTTAATTGGGGTAAAGCTTAGAATATTGTTTGTCCTAGGTGTACACAATCTGGTTCATTTGTACATTATATATGTCTATTCAAGTACAGATCCTCTTCCCATGTAAAATGTTACAGAGGTTTCCGCAGACCTCCCTTGCTACATGGTCGGTCTTTTTGAGAAATGTATATAATATGTGTTTGTATAGATATAGCAACACTAATCTTAATTTATCCTTTCTCCCCACCTTTCCTTTTAGATGAGCATAGTTTGTTTTCTAAGTCTGTGAGTGTCTTTCTCTGTGGAAATATATTCATTTGTGTCAGTTATTAGATAACGCCTATAAGTGATATCATAGAATACAGGTCTTTGGTTTCCGAGTTACCTCATGTTTCGTGATTATCTCCAGACTCATTTGTGGTGCCTCAGAGAGCAATGGTTCATTGTTTTCCATGGCTAATATTCCATTGTGTACATGGACCACTTCTTCTTTATCCATTCACCTGTTGTTGGACATTTTCATTGCTTCACTGTCTTGGCTATTGTGAATAAGGCTGCACTGCAGCTTTTGCGGCCTGAGTCTTCTCGATTCTTGTCTTCTCAGGTGAGAGGTCCAATGGTGCGCCTGCTGGATTGAATGGTACCTCCATTTTTACTTTTAAACACAGCTCCTTTCTGTTCTCATTATTGGCTGTTACCCCTTTACGTCTCACCAGCAGGTAGAGGGGACACAGTTCTCTAAAACCCCTTCAGCATTTATTGTTTGTAGACTTTTTGCTGATGGTCAGTCGACTGGTGTAAGTTGAAACTTTTTATAGAATAGATTGCATGGGTCTAACACTCCCTGAGGTTGAGCTTTTATCCATTTTCCTTTTTTTTAAAACACCGTGAGTAAAACTTAACTCTTCATACTCTCTTCTTGAAACATTTGCCTGTTTTGAATTTTTTTGTCCATTCCCTCCTTCAGCACATTTTTTTAGGACAGGTGTCCTTTACAGCCCTGAGTCCTTGTGTATGTTAAGTGAGCATTAGCTCTGAGTTTAAGGCTGCTCTTGCAGGAAACGGCCACAAGGTGGCAGCATTTCTCCTTTTCCAAATTTCGTAACTAGGGAAACAGAGGCTTAATGGAAGTGGTGTTCTAGGTTGTAAATTAGAATGGAATGTGCCAGGAAAAAGCCCTTTAAGTTTATGTCTCATAACTTCTTGTTCATATTTGTAATTTACTTTTTATTCTTTATCCCAGCACATTTGATTACAATGGTTTGTTTGTTCTAGGTGTGCAAGATGTGCTTCTTTCACACACATACATGTTTCTATTCTTCCACGCATCCTTTTCCCATGTAGGTTATGCCACAATGTTGAGTAGTCTTCTCCTGGTCTTCCGTACGTCTTTGGTGGGTATATATTTCATATGGCTTGTATATCTCTGTTAACCCCAATATGGTAATGTATCCAATCCTCATCCCTTTCTATTTGGTGAACCATAAGATTTTTTTAATGAATCTGTGATTGCCTTTCTCTGTGGAAATATCTTCATTGGTATCAATTTTTAAGTAACTCCTAAAAGTGATATGATAGGATATGTGTCTTTTGCTTTCTCACTTACTACAGGTGGCGTGATTACGTCTAGACTCATGTATGGTGCTGCAAATGGCATTGTTTCATTTTTTTCACTAGCGAATATTCCATCTGTACATGGAGGAGTTCTTCTTTGTCCACCCATCTGTTGGTGGACTTTTTGGTTACTTCCATATCTTGGCTATTGTAATACTGTGCCATGCAGATTTGCCTGCCTGTGTCTTTCCAATTCTCTCTTCTTAGATTATATGTCGAGGAGTGGTTCCGCTGGATCATATGGTAGCTCAATGTTTACCTTTTTAAGGCACCTCCATTCTGCTCTCATTTGTGGCCCTTTCCAACTTCCGTCCCCCTTGAAGTTGAGGGTACGCATTTCTCCACAACACCTTCAGCATTTTTGTTTGTAGATTTCTTGTTGATGGTTATTCTGACAATTGTGAGCTGATACCTTTTTGTGGTTGAATTCGCACGTGCCTCATAATCCGTTGAAATTGAGCTTTAAGGCATGTCCTTTTTATTTTTCAAGCTGTGATTACCCCTTAGTTCTTCAAATTGTTTTCTTAAAGTATGTGTCACATTTTGAAATGTTTTGGCCATTACCTCCCTCAAGACATTTTGAGGGCAGGTTTCATTTACAGTTCTGCAGTACTTGTTCCTATGAAATGACCATGAGCACAGGCTTTAATGCTGCTTTTGCAGGTAACTGCCAGAGGGTGGCAGCCTTTCTATGTTCCCCACCCTGGTAACTAGGGAGAAGCCCTTGCGGCCTGTGGTGTTTCTCGGTTATAAATTAGAGTGGAGTGTGCCCGGACAAACCCACACAAGCTGATGTCTCCTGACTTTTGTTGGATTTTTAAATTTAATTTTTATTTTTTATTGGAGTAATTTTCCACCGTGTACGTGGACCACTTCTACTTTGTGCATTCCTCGGTTGATGGACATTTTCATTGCTTCCAAGCGTTGGCTATGGTAAATATTGTTGGAGTGCAGGATTGCCAGCCTGTGACTTTTTGATTCTCATTTTCACAGGTGATAGGCCCAGCAGTGGGTGTGATTGACTGACTGGTAGCACCGTGTTTTCCTTTTCAAAGCACCTTCTTTGTGTTTTCATTACTGGCACTTACCACCTCCCCGTTAGAATCGAGGGTACGCATTTCTCCACAATCGCTTCAGCATTTATTGTTTGCCGCATTTATGCTAATGGCCATACTGGCTGCTGTGAGCTGATAGGTTTTTGTAATGTGGGTTTGCATGTCTTTGAAAATTCGTAAAACTCATCATTTTTCTCCACCGTTTTCTTTTCTGTTAAAAAAAAGGAAACAGTTGGGAGTACAATATATCTCTTGAAATTGTCTTCTTGGAAGGTTGCCCTATTTTGAAATTTTTGGTCGATTTTCCACCCCAGAATTTTTTTAGAGAGCAGGTGTCATTTCCCGAACTGCAAGTTTGGTGAATATTTAGTGACCTTTAGCAATGGGTTTAAAGCTGCTGTTGTGGGAAGTGGCCTCAAGCAGGCAGCATTTCTCCATTCCCAAATCTGGGTACTAGGGCAGCAGAGCCTTTCTGGCAGTCGTGTTCCTAGGTTGTAAATTAAATTGGAATGTGCATGGAGAAACCCCCATACGTTTATGTCTCATTATTTCTTCTTGGATTTAAAAAAATTTTTTAATTGGGGTAAAGCTTAGAATATTGTCTGTCCTAGGTGTACACAATCTGGTTCATTTGTACATTATATATGTCTATTCAAGTACAGATCCTCTTCCCATGTAAAATGTTACAGAGGTTTCCGCAGACCTCCCTTGCTACATGGTCGGTCTTTTTGAGAAATGTATATAATATGTGTTTGTATAGATATAGCAACACTAATCTTAATTTATCCTTTCTCCCCACCTTTCCTTTTAGATGAGCATAGTTTGTTTTCTAAGTCTGTGAGTGTCTTTCTCTGTGGAAATATATTCATTTGTGTCAGTTATTAGATAACGCCTATAAGTGATATCATAGAATACAGGTCTTTGGTTTCCGAGTTACCTCATGTTTCGTGATTATCTCCAGACTCATTTGTGGTGCCTCAGAGAGCAATGGTTCATTGTTTTCCATGGCTAATATTCCATTGTGTACATGGACCACTTCTTCTTTATCCATTCACCTGTTGTTGGACATTTTCATTGCTTCACTGTCTTGGCTATTGTGAATAAGGCTGCACTGCAGCTTTTGCGGCCTGAGTCTTCTCGATTCTTGTCTTCTCAGGTGAGAGGTCCAATGGTGCGCCTGCTGGATTGAATGGTACCTCCATTTTTACTTTTAAACACAGCTCCTTTCTGTTCTCATTATTGGCTGTTACCCCTTTACGTCTCACCAGCAGGTAGAGGGGACACAGTTCTCTAAAACCCCTTCAGCATTTATTGTTTGTAGACTTTTTGCTGATGGTCAGTCGACTGGTGTAAGTTGAAACTTTTTATAGAATAGATTGCATGGGTCTAACACTCCCTGAGGTTGAGCTTTTATCCATTTTCCTTTTTTTTAAAACACCGTGAGTAAAACTTAACTCTTCATACTCTCTTCTTGAAACATTTGCCTGTTTTGAATTTTTTTGTCCATTCCCTCCTTCAGCACATTTTTTTAGGACAGGTGTCCTTTACAGCCCTGAGTCCTTGTGTATGTTAAGTGAGCATTAGCTCTGAGTTTAAGGCTGCTCTTGCAGGAAACGGCCACAAGGTGGCAGCATTTCTCCTTTTCCAAATTTCGTAACTAGGGAAACAGAGGCTTAATGGAAGTGGTGTTCTAGGTTGTAAATTAGAATGGAATGTGCCAGGAAAAAGCCCTTTAAGTTTATGTCTCATAACTTCTTGTTCATATTTGTAATTTACTTTTTATTCTTTATCCCAGCACATTTGATTACAATGGTTTGTTTGTTCTAGGTGTGCAAGATGTGCTTCTTTCACACACATACATGTTTCTATTCTTCCACGCATCCTTTTCCCATGTAGGTTATGCCACAATGTTGAGTAGTCTTCTCCTGGTCTTCCGTACGTCTTTGGTGATTATATATTTCACATGGTTTGTATATCTCTGTTAACCCCAATATGGTAATGTATCCAATCCTCATCCCTTTCTATTTGGTGAACCATAAGATTTTTTTAATGAATCTGTGATTGCCTTTCTCTGTGGAAATATCTTCATTGGTATCAATTTTTAAGTAACTCCTAAAAGTGATATGATAGGATATGTGTCTTTTGCTTTCTCACTTACTACAGGTGGCGTGATTACGTCTAGACTCATGTATGGTGCTGCAAATGGCATTGTTTCATTTTTTTCACTAGCGAATATTCCATCTGTACATGGAGGAGTTCTTCTTTGTCCACCCATCTGTTGGTGGACTTTTTGGTTACTTCCATATCTTGGCTATTGTAATACTGTGCCATGCAGATTTGCCTGCCTGTGTCTTTCCAATTCTCTCTTCTTAGATTATATGTCGAGGAGTGGTTCCGCTGGATCATATGGTAGCTCAATGTTTACCTTTTTAAGGCACCTCCATTCTGCTCTCATTTGTGGCCCTTTCCAACTTCCGTCCCCCTTGAAGTTGAGGGTACGCATTTCTCCACAACACCTTCAGCATTTTTGTTTGTAGATTTCTTGTTGATGGTTATTCTGACAATTGTGAGCTGATACCTTTTTGTGGTTGAATTCGCACGTGCCTCATAATCCGTTGAAATTGAGCTTTAAGGCATGTCCTTTTTATTTTTCAAGCTGTGATTACCCCTTAGTTCTTCAAATTGTTTTCTTAAAGTATGTGTCACATTTTGAAATGTTTTGGCCATTACCTCCCTCAAGACATTTTGAGGGCAGGTTTCATTTACAGTTCTGCAGTACTTGTTCCTATGAAATGACCATGAGCACAGGCTTTAATGCTGCTTTTGCAGGTAACTGCCAGAGGGTGGCAGCCTTTCTATGTTCCCCACCCTGGTAACTAGGGAGAAGCCCTTGCGGCCTGTGGTGTTTCTCGGTTATAAATTAGAGTGGAGTGTGCCCGGACAAACCCACACAAGCTGATGTCTCCTGACTTTTGTTGGATTTTTAAATTTAATTTTTATTTTTTATTGGAGTAATTTTCCACCGTGTACGTGGACCACTTCTACTTTGTGCATTCCTCGGTTGATGGACATTTTCATTGCTTCCAAGCGTTGGCTATGGTAAATATTGTTGGAGTGCAGGATTGCCAGCCTGTGACTTTTTGATTCTCATTTTCACAGGTGATAGGCCCAGCAGTGGGTGTGATTGACTGACTGGTAGCACCGTGTTTTCCTTTTCAAAGCACCTTCTTTGTGTTTTCATTACTGGCACTTACCACCTCCCCGTTAGAATCGAGGGTACGCATTTCTCCACAATCGCTTCAGCATTTATTGTTTGCCGCATTTATGCTAATGGCCATACTGGCTGCTGTGAGCTGATAGGTTTTTGTAATGTGGGTTTGCATGTCTTTGAAAATTCGTAAAACTCATCATTTTTCTCCACCGTTTTCTTTTCTGTTAAAAAAAAGGAAACAGTTGGGAGTACAATATATCTCTTGAAATTGTCTTCTTGGAAGGTTGCCCTATTTTGAAATTTTTGGTCGATTTTCCACCCCAGAATTTTTTTAGAGAGCAGGTGTCATTTCCCGAACTGCAAGTTTGGTGAATATTTAGTGACCTTTAGCAATGGGTTTAAAGCTGCTGTTGTGGGAAGTGGCCTCAAGCAGGCAGCATTTCTCCATTCCCAAATCTGGGTACTAGGGCAGCAGAGCCTTTCTGGCAGTCGTGTTCGTAGGTTGTAAATTAAATTGGAATGTGCATGGAGAAACCCCCATACGTTTATGTCTCATTATTTCTTCTTGGATTTAAAAATTTTTTTTTAATTGGGGTAAAGCTTCGAATATTGTCTGTCCTAGGTGTACACAATCTGGTTCATTTGTACATTATATATGTCTATTCAAGTACAGATCCTCTTCCCATGTAAAATGTTACAGAGGTTTCCGCAGACCTCCCTTGCTACATGGTCGGTCTTTTTGAGAAATGTATATAATATGTGTTTGTATAGATATAGCAACACTAATCTTAATTTATCCTTTCTCCCCACCTTTCCTTTTAGATGAGCATAGTTTGTTTTCTAAGTCTGTGAGTGTCTTTCTCTGTGGAAATATATTCATTTGTGTCAGTTATTAGATAACGCCTATAAGTGATATCATAGAATACAGGTCTTTGGTTTCCGAGTTACCTCATGTTTCGTGATTATCTCCAGACTCATTTGTGGTGCCTCAGAGAGCAATGGTTCATTGTTTTCCATGGCTAATATTCCATTGTGTACATGGACCACTTCTTCTTTATCCATTCACCTGTTGTTGGACATTTTCATTGCTTCACTGTCTTGGCTATTGTGAATAAGGCTGCACTGCAGCTTTTGCGGCCTGAGTCTTCTCGATTCTTGTCTTCTCAGGTGAGAGGTCCAATGGTGCGCCTGCTGGATTGAATGGTACCTCCATTTTTACTTTTAAACACAGCTCCTTTCTGTTCTCATTATTGGCTGTTACCCCTTTACGTCTCACCAGCAGGTAGAGGGGACACAGTTCTCTAAAACCCCTTCAGCATTTATTGTTTGTAGACTTTTTGCTGATGGTCAGTCGACTGGTGTAAGTTGAAACTTTTTATAGAATAGATTGCATGGGTCTAACACTCCCTGAGGTTGAGCTTTTATCCATTTTCCTTTTTTTTAAAACACCGTGAGTAAAACTTAACTCTTCATACTCTCTTCTTGAAACATTTGCCTGTTTTGAATTTTTTTGTCCATTCCCTCCTTCAGCACATTTTTTTAGGACAGGTGTCCTTTACAGCCCTGAGTCCTTGTGTATGTTAAGTGAGCATTAGCTCTGAGTTTAAGGCTGCTCTTGCAGGAAACGGCCACAAGGTGGCAGCATTTCTCCTTTTCCAAATTTCGTAACTAGGGAAACAGAGGCTTAATGGAAGTGGTGTTCTAGGTTGTAAATTAGAATGGAATGTGCCAGGAAAAAGCCCTTTAAGTTTATGTCTCATAACTTCTTGTTCATATTTGTAATTTACTTTTTATTCTTTATCCCAGCACATTTGATTACAATGGTTTGTTTGTTCTAGGTGTGCAAGATGTGCTTCTTTCACACACATACATGTTTCTATTCTTCCACGCATCCTTTTCCCATGTAGGTTATGCCACAATGTTGAGTAGTCTTCTCCTGGTCTTCCGTACGTCTTTGGTGATTATATATTTCACATGGTTTGTATATCTCTGTTAACCCCAATATGGTAATGTATCCAATCCTCATCCCTTTCTATTTGGTGAACCATAAGATTTTTTTAATGAATCTGTGATTGCCTTTCTCTGTGGAAATATCTTCATTGGTATCAATTTTTAAGTAACTCCTAAAAGTGATATGATAGGATATGTGTCTTTTGCTTTCTCACTTACTACAGGTGGCGTGATTACGTCTAGACTCATGTATGGTGCTGCAAATGGCATTGTTTCATTTTTTTCACTAGCGAATATTCCATCTGTACATGGAGGAGTTCTTCTTTGTCCACCCATCTGTTGGTGGACTTTTTGGTTACTTCCATATCTTGGCTATTGTAATACTGTGCCATGCAGATTTGCCTGCCTGTGTCTTTCCAATTCTCTCTTCTTAGATTATATGTCGAGGAGTGGTTCCGCTGGATCATATGGTAGCTCAATGTTTACCTTTTTAAGGCACCTCCATTCTGCTCTCATTTGTGGCCCTTTCCAACTTCCGTCCCCCTTGAAGTTGAGGGTACGCATTTCTCCACAACACCTTCAGCATTTTTGTTTGTAGATTTCTTGTTGATGGTTATTCTGACAATTGTGAGCTGATACCTTTTTGTGGTTGAATTCGCACGTGCCTCATAATCCGTTGAAATTGAGCTTTAAGGCATGTCCTTTTTATTTTTCAAGCTGTGATTACCCCTTAGTTCTTCAAATTGTTTTCTTAAAGTATGTGTCACATTTTGAAATGTTTTGGCCATTACCTCCCTCAAGACATTTTGAGGGCAGGTTTCATTTACAGTTCTGCAGTACTTGTTCCTATGAAATGACCATGAGCACAGGCTTTAATGCTGCTTTTGCAGGTAACTGCCAGAGGGTGGCAGCCTTTCTATGTTCCCCACCCTGGTAACTAGGGAGAAGCCCTTGCGGCCTGTGGTGTTTCTCGGTTATAAATTAGAGTGGAGTGTGCCCGGACAAACCCACACAAGCTGATGTCTCCTGACTTTTGTTGGATTTTTAAATTTAATTTTTATTTTTTATTGGAGTAATTTTCCACCGTGTACGTGGACCACTTCTACTTTGTGCATTCCTCGGTTGATGGACATTTTCATTGCTTCCAAGCGTTGGCTATGGTAAATATTGTTGGAGTGCAGGATTGCCAGCCTGTGACTTTTTGATTCTCATTTTCACAGGTGATAGGCCCAGCAGTGGGTGTGATTGACTGACTGGTAGCACCGTGTTTTCCTTTTCAAAGCACCTTCTTTGTGTTTTCATTACTGGCACTTACCACCTCCCCGTTAGAATCGAGGGTACGCATTTCTCCACAATCGCTTCAGCATTTATTGTTTGCCGCATTTATGCTAATGGCCATACTGGCTGCTGTGAGCTGATAGGTTTTTGTAATGTGGGTTTGCATGTCTTTGAAAATTCGTAAAACTCATCATTTTTCTCCACCGTTTTCTTTTCTGTTAAAAAAAAGGAAACAGTTGGGAGTACAATATATCTCTTGAAATTGTCTTCTTGGAAGGTTGCCCTATTTTGAAATTTTTGGTCGATTTTCCACCCCAGAATTTTTTTAGAGAGCAGGTGTCATTTCCCGAACTGCAAGTTTGGTGAATATTTAGTGACCTTTAGCAATGGGTTTAAAGCTGCTGTTGTGGGAAGTGGCCTCAAGCAGGCAGCATTTCTCCATTCCCAAATCTGGGTACTAGGGCAGCAGAGCCTTTCTGGCAGTCGTGTTCCTAGGTTGTAAATTAAATTGGAATGTGCATGGAGAAACCCCCATACGTTTATGTCTCATTATTTCTTCTTGGATTTAAAAAAATTTTTTAATTGGGGTAAAGCTTAGAATATTGTCTGTCCTAGGTGTACACAATCTGGTTCATTTGTACATTATATATGTCTATTCAAGTACAGATCCTCTTCCCATGTAAAATGTTACAGAGGTTTCCGCAGACCTCCCTTGCTACATGGTCGGTCTTTTTGAGAAATGTATATAATATGTGTTTGTATAGATATAGCAACACTAATCTTAATTTATCCTTTCTCCCCACCTTTCCTTTTAGATGAGCATAGTTTGTTTTCTAAGTCTGTGAGTGTCTTTCTCTGTGGAAATATATTCATTTGTGTCAGTTATTAGATAACGCCTATAAGTGATATCATAGAATACAGGTCTTTGGTTTCCGAGTTACCTCATGTTTCGTGATTATCTCCAGACTCATTTGTGGTGCCTCAGAGAGCAATGGTTCATTGTTTTCCATGGCTAATATTCCATTGTGTACATGGACCACTTCTTCTTTATCCATTCACCTGTTGTTGGACATTTTCATTGCTTCACTGTCTTGGCTATTGTGAATAAGGCTGCACTGCAGCTTTTGCGGCCTGAGTCTTCTCGATTCTTGTCTTCTCAGGTGAGAGGTCCAATGGTGCGCCTGCTGGATTGAATGGTACCTCCATTTTTACTTTTAAACACAGCTCCTTTCTGTTCTCATTATTGGCTGTTACCCCTTTACGTCTCACCAGCAGGTAGAGGGGACACAGTTCTCTAAAACCCCTTCAGCATTTATTGTTTGTAGACTTTTTGCTGATGGTCAGTCGACTGGTGTAAGTTGAAACTTTTTATAGAATAGATTGCATGGGTCTAACACTCCCTGAGGTTGAGCTTTTATCCATTTTCCTTGTTTTTAAAACACCGTGAGTAAAACTTAACTCTTCATACTCTCTTCTTGAAACATTTGCCTGTTTTGAATTTTTTTGTCCATTCCCTCCTTCAGCACATTTTTTTAGGACAGGTGTCCTTTACAGCCCTGAGTCCTTGTGTATGTTAAGTGAGCATTAGCTCTGAGTTTAAGGCTGCTCTTGCAGGAAACGGCCACAAGGTGGCAGCATTTCTCCTTTTCCAAATTTCGTAACTAGGGAAACAGAGGCTTAATGGAAGTGGTGTTCTAGGTTGTAAATTAGAATGGAATGTGCCAGGAAAAAGCCCTTTAAGTTTATGTCTCATAACTTCTTGTTCATATTTGTAATTTACTTTTTATTCTTTATCCCAGCACATTTGATTACAATGGTTTGTTTGTTCTAGGTGTGCAAGATGTGCTTCTTTCACACACATACATGTTTCTATTCTTCCACGCATCCTTTTCCCATGTAGGTTATGCCACAATGTTGAGTAGTCTTCTCCTGGTCTTCCGTACGTCTTTGGTGATTATATATTTCACATGGTTTGTATATCTCTGTTAACCCCAATATGGTAATGTATCCAATCCTCATCCCTTTCTATTTGGTGAACCATAAGATTTTTTTAATGAATCTGTGATTGCCTTTCTCTGTGGAAATATCTTCATTGGTATCAATTTTTAAGTAACTCCTAAAAGTGATATGATAGGATATGTGTCTTTTGCTTTCTCACTTACTACAGGTGGCGTGATTACGTCTAGACTCATGTATGGTGCTGCAAATGGCATTGTTTCATTTTTTTCACTAGCGAATATTCCATCTGTACATGGAGGAGTTCTTCTTTGTCCACCCATCTGTTGGTGGACTTTTTGGTTACTTCCATATCTTGGCTATTGTAATACTGTGCCATGCAGATTTGCCTGCCTGTGTCTTTCCAATTCTCTCTTCTTAGATTATATGTCGAGGAGTGGTTCCGCTGGATCATATGGTAGCTCAATGTTTACCTTTTTAAGGCACCTCCATTCTGCTCTCATTTGTGGCCCTTTCCAACTTCCGTCCCCCTTGAAGTTGAGGGTACGCATTTCTCCACAACACCTTCAGCATTTTTGTTTGTAGATTTCTTGTTGATGGTTATTCTGACAATTGTGAGCTGATACCTTTTTGTGGTTGAATTCGCACGTGCCTCATAATCCGTTGAAATTGAGCTTTAAGGCATGTCCTTTTTATTTTTCAAGCTGTGATTACCCCTTAGTTCTTCAAATTGTTTTCTTAAAGTATGTGTCACATTTTGAAATGTTTTGGCCATTACCTCCCTCAAGACATTTTGAGGGCAGGTTTCATTTACAGTTCTGCAGTACTTGTTCCTATGAAATGACCATGAGCACAGGCTTTAATGCTGCTTTTGCAGGTAACTGCCAGAGGGTGGCAGCCTTTCTATGTTCCCCACCCTGGTAACTAGGGAGAAGCCCTTGCGGCCTGTGGTGTTTCTCGGTTATAAATTAGAGTGGAGTGTGCCCGGACAAACCCACACAAGCTGATGTCTCCTGACTTTTGTTGGATTTTTAAATTTAATTTTTATTTTTTATTGGAGTAATTTTCCACCGTGTACGTGGACCACTTCTACTTTGTGCATTCCTCGGTTGATGGACATTTTCATTGCTTCCAAGCGTTGGCTATGGTAAATATTGTTGGAGTGCAGGATTGCCAGCCTGTGACTTTTTGATTCTCATTTTCACAGGTGATAGGCCCAGCAGTGGGTGTGATTGACTGACTGGTAGCACCGTGTTTTCCTTTTCAAAGCACCTTCTTTGTGTTTTCATTACTGGCACTTACCACCTCCCCGTTAGAATCGAGGGTACGCATTTCTCCACAATCGCTTCAGCATTTATTGTTTGCCGCATTTATGCTAATGGCCATACTGGCTGCTGTGAGCTGATAGGTTTTTGTAATGTGGGTTTGCATGTCTTTGAAAATTCGTAAAACTCATCATTTTTCTCCACCGTTTTCTTTTCTGTTAAAAAAAAGGAAACAGTTGGGAGTACAATATATCTCTTGAAATTGTCTTCTTGGAAGGTTGCCCTATTTTGAAATTTTTGGTCGATTTTCCACCCCAGAATTTTTTTAGAGAGCAGGTGTCATTTCCCGAACTGCAAGTTTGGTGAATATTTAGTGACCTTTAGCAATGGGTTTAAAGCTGCTGTTGTGGGAAGTGGCCTCAAGCAGGCAGCATTTCTCCATTCCCAAATCTGGGTACTAGGGCAGCAGAGCCTTTCTGGCAGTCGTGTTCCTAGGTTGTAAATTAAATTGGAATGTGCATGGAGAAACCCCCATACGTTTATGTCTCATTATTTCTTCTTGGATTTAAAAAATTTTTTTAATTGGGGTAAAGCTTAGAATATTGTCTGTCCTAGGTGTACACAATCTGGTTCATTTGTACATTATATATGTCTATTCAAGTACAGATCCTCTTCCCATGTAAAATGTTACAGAGGTTTCCGCAGACCTCCCTTGCTACATGGTCGGTCTTTTTGAGAAATGTATATAATATGTGTTTGTATAGATATAGCAACACTAATCTTAATTTATCCTTTCTCCCCACCTTTCCTTTTAGATGAGCATAGTTTGTTTTCTAAGTCTGTGAGTGTCTTTCTCTGTGGAAATATATTCATTTGTGTCAGTTATTAGATAACGCCTATAAGTGATATCATAGAATACAGGTCTTTGGTTTCCGAGTTACCTCATGTTTCGTGATTATCTCCAGACTCATTTGTGGTGCCTCAGAGAGCAATGGTTCATTGTTTTCCATGGCTAATATTCCATTGTGTACATGGACCACTTCTTCTTTATCCATTCACCTGTTGTTGGACATTTTCATTGCTTCACTGTCTTGGCTATTGTGAATAAGGCTGCACTGCAGCTTTTGCGGCCTGAGTCTTCTCGATTCTTGTCTTCTCAGGTGAGAGGTCCAATGGTGCGCCTGCTGGATTGAATGGTACCTCCATTTTTACTTTTAAACACAGCTCCTTTCTGTTCTCATTATTGGCTGTTACCCCTTTACGTCTCACCAGCAGGTAGAGGGGACACAGTTCTCTAAAACCCCTTCAGCATTTATTGTTTGTAGACTTTTTGCTGATGGTCAGTCCACTGGTGTAAGTTGAAACTTTTTATAGAATAGATTGCATGGGTCTAACACTCCCTGAGGTTGAGCTTTTATCCATTTTCCTTGTTTTTAAAACACCGTGAGTAAAACTTAACTCTTCATACTCTCTTCTTGAAACATTTGCCTGTTTTGAATTTTTTTGTCCATTCCCTCCTTCAGCACATTTTTTTAGGACAGGTGTCCTTTACAGCCCTGAGTCCTTGTGTATGTTAAGTGAGCATTAGCTCTGAGTTTAAGGCTGCTCTTGCAGGAAACGGCCACAAGGTGGCAGCATTTCTCCTTTTCCAAATTTCGTAACTAGGGAAACAGAGGCTTAATGGAAGTGGTGTTCTAGGTTGTAAATTAGAATGGAATGTGCCAGGAAAAAGCCCTTTAAGTTTATGTCTCATAACTTCTTGTTCATATTTGTAATTTACTTTTTATTCTTTATCCCAGCACATTTGATTACAATGGTTTGTTTGTTCTAGGTGTGCAAGATGTGCTTCTTTCACACACATACATGTTTCTATTCTTCCACGCATCCTTTTCCCATGTAGGTTATGCCACAATGTTGAGTAGTCTTCTCCTGGTCTTCCGTACGTCTTTGGTGATTATATATTTCACATGGTTTGTATATCTCTGTTAACCCCAATATGGTAATGTATCCAATCCTCATCCCTTTCTATTTGGTGAACCATAAGATTTTTTTAATGAATCTGTGATTGCCTTTCTCTGTGGAAATATCTTCATTGGTATCAATTTTTAAGTAACTCCTAAAAGTGATATGATAGGATATGTGTCTTTTGCTTTCTCACTTACTACAGGTGGCGTGATTACGTCTAGACTCATGTATGGTGCTGCAAATGGCATTGTTTCATTTTTTTCACTAGCGAATATTCCATCTGTACATGGAGGAGTTCTTCTTTGTCCACCCATCTGTTGGTGGACTTTTTGGTTACTTCCATATCTTGGCTATTGTAATACTGTGCCATGCAGATTTGCCTGCCTGTGTCTTTCCAATTCTCTCTTCTTAGATTATATGTCGAGGAGTGGTTCCGCTGGATCATATGGTAGCTCAATGTTTACCTTTTTAAGGCACCTCCATTCTGCTCTCATTTGTGGCCCTTTCCAACTTCCGTCCCCCTTGAAGTTGAGGGTACGCATTTCTCCACAACACCTTCAGCATTTTTGTTTGTAGATTTCTTGTTGATGGTTATTCTGACAATTGTGAGCTGATACCTTTTTGTGGTTGAATTCGCACGTGCCTCATAATCCGTTGAAATTGAGCTTTAAGGCATGTCCTTTTTATTTTTCAAGCTGTGATTACCCCTTAGTTCTTCAAATTGTTTTCTTAAAGTATGTGTCACATTTTGAAATGTTTTGGCCATTACCTCCCTCAAGACATTTTGAGGGCAGGTTTCATTTACAGTTCTGCAGTACTTGTTCCTATGAAATGACCATGAGCACAGGCTTTAATGCTGCTTTTGCAGGTAACTGCCAGAGGGTGGCAGCCTTTCTATGTTCCCCACCCTGGTAACTAGGGAGAAGCCCTTGCGGCCTGTGGTGTTTCTCGGTTATAAATTAGAGTGGAGTGTGCCCGGACAAACCCACACAAGCTGATGTCTCCTGACTTTTGTTGGATTTTTAAATTTAATTTTTATTTTTTATTGGAGTAATTTTCCACCGTGTACGTGGACCACTTCTACTTTGTGCATTCCTCGGTTGATGGACATTTTCATTGCTTCCAAGCGTTGGCTATGGTAAATATTGTTGGAGTGCAGGATTGCCAGCCTGTGACTTTTTGATTCTCATTTTCACAGGTGATAGGCCCAGCAGTGGGTGTGATTGACTGACTGGTAGCACCGTGTTTTCCTTTTCAAAGCACCTTCTTTGTGTTTTCATTACTGGCACTTACCACCTCCCCGTTAGAATCGAGGGTACGCATTTCTCCACAATCGCTTCAGCATTTATTGTTTGCCGCATTTATGCTAATGGCCATACTGGCTGCTGTGAGCTGATAGGTTTTTGTAATGTGGGTTTGCATGTCTTTGAAAATTCGTAAAACTCATCATTTTTCTCCACCGTTTTCTTTTCTGTTAAAAAAAAGGAAACAGTTGGGAGTACAATATATCTCTTGAAATTGTCTTCTTGGAAGGTTGCCCTATTTTGAAATTTTTGGTCGATTTTCCACCCCAGAATTTTTTTAGAGAGCAGGTGTCATTTCCCGAACTGCAAGTTTGGTGAATATTTAGTGACCTTTAGCAATGGGTTTAAAGCTGCTGTTGTGGGAAGTGGCCTCAAGCAGGCAGCATTTCTCCATTCCCAAATCTGGGTACTAGGGCAGCAGAGCCTTTCTGGCAGTCGTGTTCCTAGGTTGTAAATTAAATTGGAATGTGCATGGAGAAACCCCCATACGTTTATGTCTCATTATTTCTTCTTGGATTTAAAAAATTTTTTTAATTGGGGTAAAGCTTAGAATATTGTTTGTCCTAGGTGTACACAATCTGGTTCATTTGTACATTATATATGTCTATTCAAGTACAGATCCTCTTCCCATGTAAAATGTTACAGAGGTTTCCGCAGACCTCCCTTGCTACATGGTCGGTCTTTTTGAGAAATGTATATAATATGTGTTTGTATAGATATAGCAACACTAATCTTAATTTATCCTTTCTCCCCACCTTTCCTTTTAGATGAGCATAGTTTGTTTTCTAAGTCTGTGAGTGTCTTTCTCTGTGGAAATATATTCATTTGTGTCAGTTATTAGATAACGCCTATAAGTGATATCATAGAATACAGGTCTTTGGTTTCCGAGTTACCTCATGTTTCGTGATTATCTCCAGACTCATTTGTGGTGCCTCAGAGAGCAATGGTTCATTGTTTTCCATGGCTAATATTCCATTGTGTACATGGACCACTTCTTCTTTATCCATTCACCTGTTGTTGGACATTTTCATTGCTTCACTGTCTTGGCTATTGTGAATAAGGCTGCACTGCAGCTTTTGCGGCCTGAGTCTTCTCGATTCTTGTCTTCTCAGGTGAGAGGTCCAATGGTGCGCCTGCTGGATTGAATGGTACCTCCATTTTTACTTTTAAACACAGCTCCTTTCTGTTCTCATTATTGGCTGTTACCCCTTTACGTCTCACCAGCAGGTAGAGGGGACACAGTTCTCTAAAACCCCTTCAGCATTTATTGTTTGTAGACTTTTTGCTGATGGTCAGTCGACTGGTGTAAGTTGAAACTTTTTATAGAATAGATTGCATGGGTCTAACACTCCCTGAGGTTGAGCTTTTATCCATTTTCCTTGTTTTTAAAACACCGTGAGTAAAACTTAACTCTTCATACTCTCTTCTTGAAACATTTGCCTGTTTTGAATTTTTTTGTCCATTCCCTCCTTCAGCACATTTTTTTAGGACAGGTGTCCTTTACAGCCCTGAGTCCTTGTGTATGTTAAGTGAGCATTAGCTCTGAGTTTAAGGCTGCTCTTGCAGGAAACGGCCACAAGGTGGCAGCATTTCTCCTTTTCCAAATTTCGTAACTAGGGAAACAGAGGCTTAATGGAAGTGGTGTTCTAGGTTGTAAATTAGAATGGAATGTGCCAGGAAAAAGCCCTTTAAGTTTATGTCTCATAACTTCTTGTTCATATTTGTAATTTACTTTTTATTCTTTATCCCAGCACATTTGATTACAATGGTTTGTTTGTTCTAGGTGTGCAAGATGTGCTTCTTTCACACACATACATGTTTCTATTCTTCCACGCATCCTTTTCCCATGTAGGTTATGCCACAATGTTGAGTAGTCTTCTCCTGGTCTTCCGTACGTCTTTGGTGATTATATATTTCACATGGTTTGTATATCTCTGTTAACCCCAATATGGTAATGTATCCAATCCTCATCCCTTTCTATTTGGTGAACCATAAGATTTTTTTAATGAATCTGTGATTGCCTTTCTCTGTGGAAATATCTTCATTGGTATCAATTTTTAAGTAACTCCTAAAAGTGATATGATAGGATATGTGTCTTTTGCTTTCTCACTTACTACAGGTGGCGTGATTACGTCTAGACTCATGTATGGTGCTGCAAATGGCATTGTTTCATTTTTTTCACTAGCGAATATTCCATCTGTACATGGAGGAGTTCTTCTTTGTCCACCCATCTGTTGGTGGACTTTTTGGTTACTTCCATATCTTGGCTATTGTAATACTGTGCCATGCAGATTTGCCTGCCTGTGTCTTTCCAATTCTCTCTTCTTAGATTATATGTCGAGGAGTGGTTCCGCTGGATCATATGGTAGCTCAATGTTTACCTTTTTAAGGCACCTCCATTCTGCTCTCATTTGTGGCCCTTTCCAACTTCCGTCCCCCTTGAAGTTGAGGGTACGCATTTCTCCACAACACCTTCAGCATTTTTGTTTGTAGATTTCTTGTTGATGGTTATTCTGACAATTGTGAGCTGATACCTTTTTGTGGTTGAATTCGCACGTGCCTCATAATCCGTTGAAATTGAGCTTTAAGGCATGTCCTTTTTATTTTTCAAGCTGTGATTACCCCTTAGTTCTTCAAATTGTTTTCTTAAAGTATGTGTCACATTTTGAAATGTTTTGGCCATTACCTCCCTCAAGACATTTTGAGGGCAGGTTTCATTTACAGTTCTGCAGTACTTGTTCCTATGAAATGACCATGAGCACAGGCTTTAATGCTGCTTTTGCAGGTAACTGCCAGAGGGTGGCAGCCTTTCTATGTTCCCCACCCTGGTAACTAGGGAGAAGCCCTTGCGGCCTGTGGTGTTTCTCGGTTATAAATTAGAGTGGAGTGTGCCCGGACAAACCCACACAAGCTGATGTCTCCTGACTTTTGTTGGATTTTTAAATTTAATTTTTATTTTTTATTGGAGTAATTTTCCACCGTGTACGTGGACCACTTCTACTTTGTGCATTCCTCGGTTGATGGACATTTTCATTGCTTCCAAGCGTTGGCTATGGTAAATATTGTTGGAGTGCAGGATTGCCAGCCTGTGACTTTTTGATTCTCATTTTCACAGGTGATAGGCCCAGCAGTGGGTGTGATTGACTGACTGGTAGCACCGTGTTTTCCTTTTCAAAGCACCTTCTTTGTGTTTTCATTACTGGCACTTACCACGTCCCCGTTAGAATCGAGGGTACGCATTTCTCCACAATCGCTTCAGCATTTATTGTTTGCCGCATTTATGCTAATGGCCATACTGGCTGCTGTGAGCTGATAGGTTTTTGTAATGTGGGTTTGCATGTCTTTGAAAATTCGTAAAACTCATCATTTTTCTCCACCGTTTTCTTTTCTGTTAAAAAAAAGGAAACAGTTGGGAGTACAATATATCTCTTGAAATTGTCTTCTTGGAAGGTTGCCCTATTTTGAAATTTTTGGTCGATTTTCCACCCCAGAATTTTTTTAGAGAGCAGGTGTCATTTCCCGAACTGCAAGTTTGGTGAATATTTAGTGACCTTTAGCAATGGGTTTAAAGCTGCTGTTGTGGGAAGTGGCCTCAAGCAGGCAGCATTTCTCCATTCCCAAATCTGGGTACTAGGGCAGCAGAGCCTTTCTGGCAGTCGTGTTCCTAGGTTGTAAATTAAATTGGAATGTGCATGGAGAAACCCCCATACGTTTATGTCTCATTATTTCTTCTTGGATTTAAAAAATTTTTTTAATTGGGGTAAAGCTTAGAATATTGTTTGTCCTAGGTGTACACAATCTGGTTCATTTGTACATTATATATGTCTATTCAAGTACAGATCCTCTTCCCATGTAAAATGTTACAGAGGTTTCCGCAGACCTCCCTTGCTACATGGTCGGTCTTTTTGAGAAATGTATGTAATATGTGTTTGTATAGATATAGCAACACTAATCTTAATTTATCCTTTCTCCCCACCTTTCCTTTTAGATGAGCATAGTTTGTTTTCTAAGTCTGTGAGTGTCTTTCTCTGTGGAAATATATTCATTTGTGTCAGTTATTAGATAACGCCTATAAGTGATATCATAGAATACAGGTCTTTGGTTTCCGAGTTACCTCATGTTTCGTGATTATCTCCAGACTCATTTGTGGTGCCTCAGAGAGCAATGGTTCATTGTTTTCCATGGCTAATATTCCATTGTGTACATGGACCACTTCTTCTTTATCCATTCACCTGTTGTTGGATATTTTGATTGCTTCACTGTCTTGGCTATTGTGAATAAGGCTGCACTGCAGCTTTTGCGGCCTGAGTCTTCTCGATTCTTGTCTTCTCAGGTGAGAGGTCCAATGGTGCGCCTGCTGGATTGAATGGTACCTCCATTTTTACTTTTAAACACAGCTCCTTTCTGTTCTCATTATTGGCTGTTACCCCTTTACGTCTCACCAGCAGGTAGAGGGGACACAGTTCTCTAAAACCCCTTCAGCATTTATTGTTTGTAGACTTTTTGCTGATGGTCAGTCGACTGGTGTAAGTTGAAACTTTTTATAGAATAGATTGCATGGGTCTAACACTCCCTGAGGTTGAGCTTTTATCCATTTTCCTTTTTTTTAAAACACCGTGAGTAAAACTTAACTCTTCATACTCTCTTCTTGAAACATTTGCCTGTTTTGAATTTTTTTGTCCATTCCCTCCTTCAGCACATTTTTTTAGGACAGGTGTCCTTTACAGCCCTGAGTCCTTGTGTATGTTAAGTGAGCATTAGCTCTGAGTTTAAGGCTGCTCTTGCAGGAAACGGCCACAAGGTGGCAGCATTTCTCCTTTTCCAAATTTCGTAACTAGGGAAACAGAGGCTTAATGGAAGTGGTGTTCTAGGTTGTAAATTAGAATGGAATGTGCCAGGAAAAAGCCCTTTAAGTTTATGTCTCATAACTTCTTGTTCATATTTGTAATTTACTTTTTATTCTTTATCCCAGCACATTTGATTACAATGGTTTGTTTGTTCTAGGTGTGCAAGATGTGCTTCTTTCACACACATACATGTTTCTATTCTTCCACGCATCCTTTTCCCATGTAGGTTATGCCACAATGTTGAGTAGTCTTCTCCTGGTCTTCCGTACGTCTTTGGTGATTATATATTTCACATGGTTTGTATATCTCTGTTAACCCCAATATGGTAATGTATCCAATCCTCATCCCTTTCTATTTGGTGAACCATAAGATTTTTTTAATGAATCTGTGATTGCCTTTCTCTGTGGAAATATCTTCATTGGTATCAATTTTTAAGTAACTCCTAAAAGTGATATGATAGGATATGTGTCTTTTGCTTTCTCACTTACTACAGGTGGCGTGATTACGTCTAGACTCATGTATGGTGCTGCAAATGGCATTGTTTCATTTTTTTCACTAGCGAATATTCCATCTATACATGGAGGAGTTCTTCTTTGTCCACCCATCTGTTGGTGGACTTTTTGGTTACTTCCATATCTTGGCTATTGTAATACTGTGCCATGCAGATTTGCCTGCCTGTGTCTTTCCAATTCTCTCTTCTTAGATTATATGTCGAGGAGTGGTTCCGCTGGATCATATGGTAGCTCAATGTTTACCTTTTTAAGGCACCTCCATTCTGCTCTCATTTGTGGCCCTTTCCAACTTCCGTCCCCCTTGAAGTTGAGGGTACGCATTTCTCCACAACACCTTCAGCATTTTTGTTTGTAGATTTCTTGTTGATGGTTATTCTGACAATTGTGAGCTGATACCTTTTTGTGGTTGAATTCGCACGTGCCTCATAATCCGTTGAAATTGAGCTTTAAGGCATGTCCTTTTTATTTTTCAAGCTGTGATTACCCCTTAGTTCTTCAAATTGTTTTCTTAAAGTATGTGTCACATTTTGAAATGTTTTGGCCATTACCTCCCTCAAGACATTTTGAGGGCAGGTTTCATTTACAGTTCTGCAGTACTTGTTCCTATGAAATGACCATGAGCACAGGCTTTAATGCTGCTTTTGCAGGTAACTGCCAGAGGGTGGCAGCCTTTCTATGTTCCCCACCCTGGTAACTAGGGAGAAGCCCTTGCGGCCTGTGGTGTTTCTCGGTTATAAATTAGAGTGGAGTGTGCCCGGACAAACCCACACAAGCTGATGTCTCCTGACTTTTGTTGGATTTTTAAATTTAATTTTTATTTTTTATTGGAGTAATTTTCCACCGTGTACGTGGACCACTTCTACTTTGTGCATTCCTCGGTTGATGGACATTTTCATTGCTTCCAAGCGTTGGCTATGGTAAATATTGTTGGAGTGCAGGATTGCCAGCCTGTGACTTTTTGATTCTCATTTTCACAGGTGATAGGCCCAGCAGTGGGTGTGATTGACTGACTGGTAGCACCGTGTTTTCCTTTTCAAAGCACCTTCTTTGTGTTTTCATTACTGGCACTTACCACCTCCCCGTTAGAATCGAGGGTACGCATTTCTCCACAATCGCTTCAGCATTTATTGTTTGCCGCATTTATGCTAATGGCCATACTGGCTGCTGTGAGCTGATAGGTTTTTGTAATGTGGGTTTGCATGTCTTTGAAAATTCGTAAAACTCATCATTTTTCTCCACCGTTTTCTTTTCTGTTAAAAAAAAGGAAACAGTTGGGAGTACAATATATCTCTTGAAATTGTCTTCTTGGAAGGTTGCCCTATTTTGAAATTTTTGGTCGATTTTCCACCCCAGAATTTTTTTAGAGAGCAGGTGTCATTTCCCGAACTGCAAGTTTGGTGAATATTTAGTGACCTTTAGCAATGGGTTTAAAGCTGCTGTTGTGGGAAGTGGCCTCAAGCAGGCAGCATTTCTCCATTCCCAAATCTGGGTACTAGGGCAGCAGAGCCTTTCTGGCAGTCGTGTTCCTAGGTTGTAAATTAAATTGGAATGTGCATGGAGAAACCCCCATACGTTTATGTCTCATTATTTCTTCTTGGATTTAAAAAATTTTTTTAATTGGGGTAAAGCTTAGAATATTGTTTGTCCTAGGTGTACACAATCTGGTTCATTTGTACATTATATATGTCTATTCAAGTACAGATCCTCTTCCCATGTAAAATGTTACAGAGGTTTCCGCAGACCTCCCTTGCTACATGGTCGGTCTTTTTGAGAAATGTATATAATATGTGTTTGTATAGATATAGCAACACTAATCTTAATTTATCCTTTCTCCCCACCTTTCCTTTTAGATGAGCATAGTTTGTTTTCTAAGTCTGTGAGTGTCTTTCTCTGTGGAAATATATTCATTTGTGTCAGTTATTAGATAACGCCTATAAGTGATATCATAGAATACAGGTCTTTGGTTTCCGAGTTACCTCATGTTTCGTGATTATCTCCAGACTCATTTGTGGTGCCTCAGAGAGCAATGGTTCATTGTTTTCCATGGCTAATATTCCATTGTGTACATGGACCACTTCTTCTTTATCCATTCACCTGTTGTTGGACATTTTCATTGCTTCACTGTCTTGGCTATTGTGAATAAGGCTGCACTGCAGCTTTTGCGGCCTGAGTCTTCTCGATTCTTGTCTTCTCAGGTGAGAGGTCCAATGGTGCGCCTGCTGGATTGAATGGTACCTCCATTTTTACTTTTAAACACAGCTCCTTTCTGTTCTCATTATTGGCTGTTACCCCTTTACGTCTCACCAGCAGGTAGAGGGGACACAGTTCTCTAAAACCCCTTCAGCATTTATTGTTTGTAGACTTTTTGCTGATGGTCAGTCGACTGGTGTAAGTTGAAACTTTTTATAGAATAGATTGCATGGGTCTAACACTCCCTGAGGTTGAGCTTTTATCCATTTTCCTTGTTTTTAAAACACCGTGAGTAAAACTTAACTCTTCATACTCTCTTCTTGAAACATTTGCCTGTTTTGAATTTTTTTGTCCATTCCCTCCTTCAGCACATTTTTTTAGGACAGGTGTCCTTTACAGCCCTGAGTCCTTGTGTATGTTAAGTGAGCATTAGCTCTGAGTTTAAGGCTGCTCTTGCAGGAAACGGCCACAAGGTGGCAGCATTTCTCCTTTTCCAAATTTCGTAACTAGGGAAACAGAGGCTTAATGGAAGTGGTGTTCTAGGTTGTAAATTAGAATGGAATGTGCCAGGAAAAAGCCCTTTAAGTTTATGTCTCATAACTTCTTGTTCATATTTGTAATTTACTTTTTATTCTTTATCCCAGCACATTTGATTACAATGGTTTGTTTGTTCTAGGTGTGCAAGATGTGCTTCTTTCACACACATACATGTTTCTATTCTTCCACGCATCCTTTTCCCATGTAGGTTATGCCACAATGTTGAGTAGTCTTCTCCTGGTCTTCCGTACGTCTTTGGTGATTATATATTTCACATGGTTTGTATATCTCTGTTAACCCCAATATGGTAATGTATCCAATCCTCATCCCTTTCTATTTGGTGAACCATAAGATTTTTTTAATGAATCTGTGATTGCCTTTCTCTGTGGAAATATCTTCATTGGTATCAATTTTTAAGTAACTCCTAAAAGTGATATGATAGGATATGTGTCTTTTGCTTTCTCACTTACTACAGGTGGCGTGATTACGTCTAGACTCATGTATGGTGCTGCAAATGGCATTGTTTCATTTTTTTCACTAGCGAATATTCCATCTGTACATGGAGGAGTTCTTCTTTGTCCACCCATCTGTTGGTGGACTTTTTGGTTACTTCCATATCTTGGCTATTGTAATACTGTGCCATGCAGATTTGCCTGCCTGTGTCTTTCCAATTCTCTCTTCTTAGATTATATGTCGAGGAGTGGTTCCGCTGGATCATATGGTAGCTCAATGTTTACCTTTTTAAGGCACCTCCATTCTGCTCTCATTTGTGGCCCTTTCCAACTTCCGTCCCCCTTGAAGTTGAGGGTACGCATTTCTCCACAACACCTTCAGCATTTTTGTTTGTAGATTTCTTGTTGATGGTTATTCTGACAATTGTGAGCTGATACCTTTTTGTGGTTGAATTCGCACGTGCCTCATAATCCGTTGAAATTGAGCTTTAAGGCATGTCCTTTTTATTTTTCAAGCTGTGATTACCCCTTAGTTCTTCAAATTGTTTTCTTAAAGTATGTGTCACATTTTGAAATGTTTTGGCCATTACCTCCCTCAAGACATTTTGAGGGCAGGTTTCATTTACAGTTCTGCAGTACTTGTTCCTATGAAATGACCATGAGCACAGGCTTTAATGCTGCTTTTGCAGGTAACTGCCAGAGGGTGGCAGCCTTTCTATGTTCCCCACCCTGGTAACTAGGGAGAAGCCCTTGCGGCCTGTGGTGTTTCTCGGTTATAAATTAGAGTGGAGTGTGCCCGGACAAACCCACACAAGCTGATGTCTCCTGACTTTTGTTGGATTTTTAAATTTAATTTTTATTTTTTATTGGAGTAATTTTCCACCGTGTACGTGGACCACTTCTACTTTGTGCATTCCTCGGTTGATGGACATTTTCATTGCTTCCAAGCGTTGGCTATGGTAAATATTGTTGGAGTGCAGGATTGCCAGCCTGTGACTTTTTGATTCTCATTTTCACAGGTGATAGGCCCAGCAGTGGGTGTGATTGACTGACTGGTAGCACCGTGTTTTCCTTTTCAAAGCACCTTCTTTGTGTTTTCATTACTGGCACTTACCACGTCCCCGTTAGAATCGAGGGTACGCATTTCTCCACAATCGCTTCAGCATTTATTGTTTGCCGCATTTATGCTAATGGCCATACTGGCTGCTGTGAGCTGATAGGTTTTTGTAATGTGGGTTTGCATGTCTTTGAAAATTCGTAAAACTCATCATTTTTCTCCACCGTTTTCTTTTCTGTTAAAAAAAAGGAAACAGTTGGGAGTACAATATATCTCTTGAAATTGTCTTCTTGGAAGGTTGCCCTATTTTGAAATTTTTGGTCGATTTTCCACCCCAGAATTTTTTTAGAGAGCAGGTGTCATTTCCCGAACTGCAAGTTTGGTGAATATTTAGTGACCTTTAGCAATGGGTTTAAAGCTGCTGTTGTGGGAAGTGGCCTCAAGCAGGCAGCATTTCTCCATTCCCAAATCTGGGTACTAGGGCAGCAGAGCCTTTCTGGCAGTCGTGTTCCTAGGTTGTAAATTAAATTGGAATGTGCATGGAGAAACCCCCATACGTTTATGTCTCATTATTTCTTCTTGGATTTAAAAAATTTTTTTAATTGGGGTAAAGCTTAGAATATTGTTTGTCCTAGGTGTACACAATCTGGTTCATTTGTACATTATATATGTCTATTCAAGTACAGATCCTCTTCCCATGTAAAATGTTACAGAGGTTTCCGCAGACCTCCCTTGCTACATGGTCGGTCTTTTTGAGAAATGTATGTAATATGTGTTTGTATAGATATAGCAACACTAATCTTAATTTATCCTTTCTCCCCACCTTTCCTTTTAGATGAGCATAGTTTGTTTTCTAAGTCTGTGAGTGTCTTTCTCTGTGGAAATATATTCATTTGTGTCAGTTATTAGATAACGCCTATAAGTGATATCATAGAATACAGGTCTTTGGTTTCCGAGTTACCTCATGTTTCGTGATTATCTCCAGACTCATTTGTGGTGCCTCAGAGAGCAATGGTTCATTGTTTTCCATGGCTAATATTCCATTGTGTACATGGACCACTTCTTCTTTATCCATTCACCTGTTGTTGGATATTTTGATTGCTTCACTGTCTTGGCTATTGTGAATAAGGCTGCACTGCAGCTTTTGCGGCCTGAGTCTTCTCGATTCTTGTCTTCTCAGGTGAGAGGTCCAATGGTGCGCCTGCTGGATTGAATGGTACCTCCATTTTTACTTTTAAACACAGCTCCTTTCTGTTCTCATTATTGGCTGTTACCCCTTTACGTCTCACCAGCAGGTAGAGGGGACACAGTTCTCTAAAACCCCTTCAGCATTTATTGTTTGTAGACTTTTTGCTGATGGTCAGTCGACTGGTGTAAGTTGAAACTTTTTATAGAATAGATTGCATGGGTCTAACACTCCCTGAGGTTGAGCTTTTATCCATTTTCCTTTTTTTTAAAACACCGTGAGTAAAACTTAACTCTTCATACTCTCTTCTTGAAACATTTGCCTGTTTTGAATTTTTTTGTCCATTCCCTCCTTCAGCACATTTTTTTAGGACAGGTGTCCTTTACAGCCCTGAGTCCTTGTGTATGTTAAGTGAGCATTAGCTCTGAGTTTAAGGCTGCTCTTGCAGGAAACGGCCACAAGGTGGCAGCATTTCTCCTTTTCCAAATTTCGTAACTAGGGAAACAGAGGCTTAATGGAAGTGGTGTTCTAGGTTGTAAATTAGAATGGAATGTGCCAGGAAAAAGCCCTTTAAGTTTATGTCTCATAACTTCTTGTTCATATTTGTAATTTACTTTTTATTCTTTATCCCAGCACATTTGATTACAATGGTTTGTTTGTTCTAGGTGTGCAAGATGTGCTTCTTTCACACACATACATGTTTCTATTCTTCCACGCATCCTTTTCCCATGTAGGTTATGCCACAATGTTGAGTAGTCTTCTCCTGGTCTTCCGTACGTCTTTGGTGATTATATATTTCACATGGTTTGTATATCTCTGTTAACCCCAATATGGTAATGTATCCAATCCTCATCCCTTTCTATTTGGTGAACCATAAGATTTTTTTAATGAATCTGTGATTGCCTTTCTCTGTGGAAATATCTTCATTGGTATCAATTTTTAAGTAACTCCTAAAAGTGATATGATAGGATATGTGTCTTTTGCTTTCTCACTTACTACAGGTGGCGTGATTACGTCTAGACTCATGTATGGTGCTGCAAATGGCATTGTTTCATTTTTTTCACTAGCGAATATTCCATCTATACATGGAGGAGTTCTTCTTTGTCCACCCATCTGTTGGTGGACTTTTTGGTTACTTCCATATCTTGGCTATTGTAATACTGTGCCATGCAGATTTGCCTGCCTGTGTCTTTCCAATTCTCTCTTCTTAGATTATATGTCGAGGAGTGGTTCCGCTGGATCATATGGTAGCTCAATGTTTACCTTTTTAAGGCACCTCCATTCTGCTCTCATTTGTGGCCCTTTCCAACTTCCGTCCCCCTTGAAGTTGAGGGTACGCATTTCTCCACAACACCTTCAGCATTTTTGTTTGTAGATTTCTTGTTGATGGTTATTCTGACAATTGTGAGCTGATACCTTTTTGTGGTTGAATTCGCACGTGCCTCATAATCCGTTGAAATTGAGCTTTAAGGCATGTCCTTTTTATTTTTCAAGCTGTGATTACCCCTTAGTTCTTCAAATTGTTTTCTTAAAGTATGTGTCACATTTTGAAATGTTTTGGCCATTACCTCCCTCAAGACATTTTGAGGGCAGGTTTCATTTACAGTTCTGCAGTACTTGTTCCTATGAAATGACCATGAGCACAGGCTTTAATGCTGCTTTTGCAGGTAACTGCCAGAGGGTGGCAGCCTTTCTATGTTCCCCACCCTGGTAACTAGGGAGAAGCCCTTGCGGCCTGTGGTGTTTCTCGGTTATAAATTAGAGTGGAGTGTGCCCGGACAAACCCACACAAGCTGATGTCTCCTGACTTTTGTTGGATTTTTAAATTTAATTTTTATTTTTTATTGGAGTAATTTTCCACCGTGTACGTGGACCACTTCTACTTTGTGCATTCCTCGGTTGATGGACATTTTCATTGCTTCCAAGCGTTGGCTATGGTAAATATTGTTGGAGTGCAGGATTGCCAGCCTGTGACTTTTTGATTCTCATTTTCACAGGTGATAGGCCCAGCAGTGGGTGTGATTGACTGACTGGTAGCACCGTGTTTTCCTTTTCAAAGCACCTTCTTTGTGTTTTCATTACTGGCACTTACCACCTCCCCGTTAGAATCGAGGGTACGCATTTCTCCACAATCGCTTCAGCATTTATTGTTTGCCGCATTTATGCTAATGGCCATACTGGCTGCTGTGAGCTGATAGGTTTTTGTAATGTGGGTTTGCATGTCTTTGAAAATTCGTAAAACTCATCATTTTTCTCCACCGTTTTCTTTTCTGTTAAAAAAAAGGAAACAGTTGGGAGTACAATATATCTCTTGAAATTGTCTTCTTGGAAGGTTGCCCTATTTTGAAATTTTTGGTCGATTTTCCACCCCAGAATTTTTTTAGAGAGCAGGTGTCATTTCCCGAACTGCAAGTTTGGTGAATATTTAGTGACCTTTAGCAATGGGTTTAAAGCTGCTGTTGTGGGAAGTGGCCTCAAGCAGGCAGCATTTCTCCATTCCCAAATCTGGGTACTAGGGCAGCAGAGCCTTTCTGGCAGTCGTGTTCCTAGGTTGTAAATTAAATTGGAATGTGCATGGAGAAACCCCCATACGTTTATGTCTCATTATTTCTTCTTGGATTTAAAAAATTTTTTTAATTGGGGTAAAGCTTAGAATATTGTTTGTCCTAGGTGTACACAATCTGGTTCATTTGTACATTATATATGTCTATTCAAGTACAGATCCTCTTCCCATGTAAAATGTTACAGAGGTTTCCGCAGACCTCCCTTGCTACATGGTCGGTCTTTTTGAGAAATGTATATAATATGTGTTTGTATAGATATAGCAACACTAATCTTAATTTATCCTTTCTCCCCACCTTTCCTTTTAGATGAGCATAGTTTGTTTTCTAAGTCTGTGAGTGTCTTTCTCTGTGGAAATATATTCATTTGTGTCAGTTATTAGATAACGCCTATAAGTGATATCATAGAATACAGGTCTTTGGTTTCCGAGTTACCTCATGTTTCGTGATTATCTCCAGACTCATTTGTGGTGCCTCAGAGAGCAATGGTTCATTGTTTTCCATGGCTAATATTCCATTGTGTACATGGACCACTTCTTCTTTATCCATTCACCTGTTGTTGGACATTTTCATTGCTTCACTGTCTTGGCTATTGTGAATAAGGCTGCACTGCAGCTTTTGCGGCCTGAGTCTTCTCGATTCTTGTCTTCTCAGGTGAGAGGTCCAATGGTGCGCCTGCTGGATTGAATGGTACCTCCATTTTTACTTTTAAACACAGCTCCTTTCTGTTCTCATTATTGGCTGTTACCCCTTTACGTCTCACCAGCAGGTAGAGGGGACACAGTTCTCTAAAACCCCTTCAGCATTTATTGTTTGTAGACTTTTTGCTGATGGTCAGTCGACTGGTGTAAGTTGAAACTTTTTATAGAATAGATTGCATGGGTCTAACACTCCCTGAGGTTGAGCTTTTATCCATTTTCCTTGTTTTTAAAACACCGTGAGTAAAACTTAACTCTTCATACTCTCTTCTTGAAACATTTGCCTGTTTTGAATTTTTTTGTCCATTCCCTCCTTCAGCACATTTTTTTAGGACAGGTGTCCTTTACAGCCCTGAGTCCTTGTGTATGTTAAGTGAGCATTAGCTCTGAGTTTAAGGCTGCTCTTGCAGGAAACGGCCACAAGGTGGCAGCATTTCTCCTTTTCCAAATTTCGTAACTAGGGAAACAGAGGCTTAATGGAAGTGGTGTTCTAGGTTGTAAATTAGAATGGAATGTGCCAGGAAAAAGCCCTTTAAGTTTATGTCTCATAACTTCTTGTTCATATTTGTAATTTACTTTTTATTCTTTATCCCAGCACATTTGATTACAATGGTTTGTTTGTTCTAGGTGTGCAAGATGTGCTTCTTTCACACACATACATGTTTCTATTCTTCCACGCATCCTTTTCCCATGTAGGTTATGCCACAATGTTGAGTAGTCTTCTCCTGGTCTTCCGTACGTCTTTGGTGATTATATATTTCACATGGTTTGTATATCTCTGTTAACCCCAATATGGTAATGTATCCAATCCTCATCCCTTTCTATTTGGTGAACCATAAGATTTTTTTAATGAATCTGTGATTGCCTTTCTCTGTGGAAATATCTTCATTGGTATCAATTTTTAAGTAACTCCTAAAAGTGATATGATAGGATATGTGTCTTTTGCTTTCTCACTTACTACAGGTGGCGTGATTACGTCTAGACTCATGTATGGTGCTGCAAATGGCATTGTTTCATTTTTTTCACTAGCGAATATTCCATCTGTACATGGAGGAGTTCTTCTTTGTCCACCCATCTGTTGGTGGACTTTTTGGTTACTTCCATATCTTGGCTATTGTAATACTGTGCCATGCAGATTTGCCTGCCTGTGTCTTTCCAATTCTCTCTTCTTAGATTATATGTCGAGGAGTGGTTCCGCTGGATCATATGGTAGCTCAATGTTTACCTTTTTAAGGCACCTCCATTCTGCTCTCATTTGTGGCCCTTTCCAACTTCCGTCCCCCTTGAAGTTGAGGGTACGCATTTCTCCACAACACCTTCAGCATTTTTGTTTGTAGATTTCTTGTTGATGGTTATTCTGACAATTGTGAGCTGATACCTTTTTGTGGTTGAATTCGCACGTGCCTCATAATCCGTTGAAATTGAGCTTTAAGGCATGTCCTTTTTATTTTTCAAGCTGTGATTACCCCTTAGTTCTTCAAATTGTTTTCTTAAAGTATGTGTCACATTTTGAAATGTTTTGGCCATTACCTCCCTCAAGACATTTTGAGGGCAGGTTTCATTTACAGTTCTGCAGTACTTGTTCCTATGAAATGACCATGAGCACAGGCTTTAATGCTGCTTTTGCAGGTAACTGCCAGAGGGTGGCAGCCTTTCTATGTTCCCCACCCTGGTAACTAGGGAGAAGCCCTTGCGGCCTGTGGTGTTTCTCGGTTATAAATTAGAGTGGAGTGTGCCCGGACAAACCCACACAAGCTGATGTCTCCTGACTTTTGTTGGATTTTTAAATTTAATTTTTATTTTTTATTGGAGTAATTTTCCACCGTGTACGTGGACCACTTCTACTTTGTGCATTCCTCGGTTGATGGACATTTTCATTGCTTCCAAGCGTTGGCTATGGTAAATATTGTTGGAGTGCAGGATTGCCAGCCTGTGACTTTTTGATTCTCATTTTCACAGGTGATAGGCCCAGCAGTGGGTGTGATTGACTGACTGGTAGCACCGTGTTTTCCTTTTCAAAGCACCTTCTTTGTGTTTTCATTACTGGCACTTACCACGTCCCCGTTAGAATCGAGGGTACGCATTTCTCCACAATCGCTTCAGCATTTATTGTTTGCCGCATTTATGCTAATGGCCATACTGGCTGCTGTGAGCTGATAGGTTTTTGTAATGTGGGTTTGCATGTCTTTGAAAATTCGTAAAACTCATCATTTTTCTCCACCGTTTTCTTTTCTGTTAAAAAAAAGGAAACAGTTGGGAGTACAATATATCT